>NC_084606.1:22276376-22506376 GCF_033807715.1 Cololabis saira | reverse complement strand
CCAATGTTAATTTTCATGTCATTACCAAAACATGTTGTCATTACCGGAATACATTGTCATTACCGTCACAATACACTTTTTGACAGAAAATGTTGCTTTTTTGTTAACTTGGGTTTTACCTCAATCATTGTGGTAATGTTTAATTGTCTAAATTAGCATTTTCTGAAAAAATATGCATTGCAATTCAAATATTCTCATTAGTATGCAATATGTCATTGTTGAGACAAGGCAATATATTAAAACGTTAGAGAGAACATGGTGTTAAAATGTATTTTAAATGTACTTACAAATATTTAGAACATGATTCTTAAAGAGCATGTTTTGTACTTACTGGATTGTAAAAACCTTGCTTGTCAAATCATTTTGTATTAAAATCAGTGTTTTGTTTTTGTGATGGTAATGACAATTTTGAAAAAAGCATCATAATATCAAAATGATCATGAAGTACAATCAAAGCTATGCTAAAATCTTTGTTCCAATTGATAAACCTTTTGAAATAGAAAACAGACATTAAAGAACTTTTTTTTTTCAAAATTCCAAAAGTCAAAAGTGCCCCGAATTGAAGAATCACCCATATATATATATATATATATATATATATATATATATATATATATATATATATATATGTATGTATGTATGTATGTATATATATATATATATATATATATATATATATATATATATATATATATATATATATATATATACACACACACATATAGTGATGCAGTGCAGTGATACAAATAGACATGTTGAAGTTTCTTATTCAGCACAATTTCTAAGAGCTGTAAGTGACCGCTCAGGGATGAGGAAGCCAAGGCCTTGCAAAGGAATACCGTCAACATGTGCACCTACACCACCCACATTGCACTGTAACCTTGTCTAGGCATGACTGATCCTGGATACTGGCCCACACTCACACTTCTCCAGTCTCAGTCATGACCTTTTTGTAAATACGTCATAACATAAGTGCCTGTTTGTGCAGTTGAAGTGTGTGGGGTGTCAGGTGAATTAGGACAATAAAGATCAGCACAACACAGAAAATGGGATGGCTGCACTACTGACTTTGTGGCCTTTTTAAAAATATCTTTCCTCCTCAGATGCAACGCTTTTACATTTTTGAATTTCTGAATTACGTACCATGTTTTATAAATGATAGTCACAAGGAAATGTTACATCTACATGCTATGTATAAATTACATACACAACCCTCATCATTGTCCTTTGTCTGTGACAAAGACAGATGTCCTAACATGTAACTTACAAGACTTTTTTGCAATAATAGCCTCTCTTTTTTTCTTAAAACAAATTTCTGCTTTTCGTATAGGAACATGGTCCTGCAGCAGCTATCGGGATCTGTAGCAGGTGAGTTCATAGACGGAATAAGAAGAGCTGGACAAACCCTCTGTGGCATCACCCATAGATTTTCTCAAGAGTGCTTTTGAAGCCTCTTTTTTACTTGTACTATCCACTACCATGTTACAAATGAGCAGAACAAACAGGCCTGGGAAGCCAGTTGGAACACGCCCACGTTGTTTTTGTCACAGTTGGCTATTTTAGCTTTTGTGGCTCAGCTTGTGTTATGCCAATTAAATACACCTTACATTCATTCTGATCAAATCTGTCCCAACGTTCTCATTTCAAATGCTTCTACCGAAACAACATCTGCCAGGCAGCGCTCCTTTGGGACCACCCCGAGGCTCGTGGTTAGACCTGTGGCAGTTGGGCAAGACTGCTGGCGTTGACCCACAAGTGGCAGGCTGAGCAGCGAGCATCCCAGTAGGCTTCTTCCTGGAATGGTTCCTAAATGATCCACTGTGGCTCCCAGCATATGCTAAGAAAGGAATAACGCCTACTCAATATTAAACCATTTTGAGGCTTTATATTTAAATTGTATCATTTTAACCAAGGTCCTGCATCCATCCACAATGGCTGATATCAGAAGACTAATGACAACAATGATATTCAGAGAAAAATAAGACAAAACAAAAGAAGGCAGATCATTATGGAGTTTTTTTATCATTAATTCAGAGATATTTTGAGCCAAAATTCAATAAAAGATTGAGGACTTTCATACTTTGTCTCTAAAGCAAAATTCAGCAATTTAGCTAGGTGCACACATCCATTCAGATTTTCTAAAATCAGGCCAAGTGTTCACCGTGACACAACAATTTTAAAAAAAGGACTCAGTAGAGTGTTTTTGGTCATACAGTATGTAATGTTCACATGACTTACGAGCTGAGGCATCAATAGCTGCTCCTTCTGTGAATCAGCACTGTCTTTGAGAACAGGAAAACCTTTTTTAGAACAACAGTGGTCTCAAAATTATTTGACATATTTTCATATCAAAGCACAGAAGTCTTGTTCATGAGATTAAGCTATTTACACCTTTAAAACAAAATATTGTAAATACTGACAGGTAATCCAAGTAAACACTGCTCCTCTTTTTTACCACGCAGTATTATTCTGGAGACATGCCAGGATGCATGTAAATTGCAGACCATTCAACTCCCCTAACATAGTGACATCATTTGCCTACAGCTGCCAACTCAAAGCAGTTCTACCATGACCTCTAAGCAATTTAATTTAAAGAAATGCTCAAATAACCCCCCAAAATAGTGGCTGTCTGGCTGTATATGTGCACTCCACTACAACACAAGATACTGTAAACAACGCAGCTTTCTTATTTCGATAGAAGAGAAAGTTCTAATATCCAACAGCATCTCAGTGGAAATAAAAAAAATATTGTCTTCACATTGCAATGTCCATCAGGTGTCTTTCAAGTTCTATACATCTACTATTCCAAAAAACTTTAATATAACTGTGGCTTTAATTCATGGAGAAGGAATACAGGTGCATCTTGACCTGGAAGCTCCCCTGTTAAAAGAAAAAGAAAGTAATAAGGAGATGAATAATAATAGTAACATAAATTCAAACATTTTGTATTATGTTTGATTAAAAAAAACCTGAAAAGTATTTGGATGGAGGCATAAAAAGCTTTCCATACATACTGGTTGCTGTGGCTTTTTCAGACTAATATCTTTTATGGTCTCAACCATGATATATTGTCTTGTTATCTCTGGTGTGTAATCCAAGCACCAACAGTCGGATTGGGACTCATGCGGGACTAGGTTTTGTTGCAGTTCCTTTCCCGGCGGCTAGAGGCTGGCTCCAAAAGCGAGTTAATCTCCATTGACTCCAATGTTAAAATATCCAACTATAGAGCACAAATAAACATATTTCCAGCCTGGTTCAAAAACTGTTTTGGTTTTAATCGTTTGATTTTTGCACCCATGAGAACTCTGAGGCTGAATATTTCTTGTACTATGTTAGGAGAGTTTATATCAAGCCTTTTTTCTGATATGTCTGATTGACAGTTGTCTCAGGCAATGGGCAGCCGTTATCACTTCTTCATCCATAATTGTCATGCTACTGCGCATAGTGAAGCAACCACCTGTTTGTACAGCTTTGGGTAAACGCAATGGTCATTTTTGATTTCACCATCAAGTCAAAATCTTAAATATCTGACAATCTGCAGATATTTCTTTGAGGTTTGGCTATAAGGGCCATGAACAAATCTAACTTTGCTTGACATACTGTGGGTTACGTTTTCAATTACTACTGGTTTCAATCCCCCTAAAATAAAAAATGGTTTCTGTTGGCCCTTACCCTGGAGTACCAGCGACCTTCATCAGTTCCTCCTTGGACAGGCCGGTAAAGGTGACCTCATCTTCAGGGACCTTCAGCTTGACGCTGCCATTCTTCTCTCCACCTGCAGCCTGGCCATCACCTGTCATGGGCTCGCTTCCAAAGTAACATGGCTAAACCCCACACAAAGAAAAACGGGCTTCAAAACTGGTTTTCAGAAACCAACGGGTCACGTGACCTAATGCTTTGTGCATTGTTTTATACGGTATGGTGTGATCCTTCATAGGGGTGGGTTAAAAATATCGATATCGTATCGGAAATTGTATCGTCTTGGTACCTAGTGTATCGGAATCGTATCGTATCGGGAGGTCAGTGATGATACCCAGCTCTAATCCTTCATGATCAACATTATTTGCCCATCTAACTAATCATATCACAAGACTGCATCCTCCCAAGAAATATCAGCTAGATAAACTACTTTCAGCCAAAAAAAGCAAGATACTCTACTTTTCCTCTCATAGAAAGGCATCAAGTCACTACAGATTGGGGTAATGCAAAGGAGGAATTTATTTATCTATGCTCACCCACTAGACTCCTAATAACCATTGATCAATTTTCCAGTTACCTTTTCTCTCTTAATTTCTTGGAGTCTTTTGTAAACTGGATTTAAAATCTTTTTTTTTTTTTTACTTTTCCAATCCCCATTTTGAAGCCTACTGAAAAGAAAAAAAAAATTCAGAGACTTTTCAAAGTTAAGAAATTTTGCTTTTAAATTGTAACTTTAGTCGGACTTTACTGCTGCATGATTCAACACCACTAATTAAATGTAAGTCGATAGATTACTTAAATTGGTATTACTTATTTTGGTCTGTATTTTAGTGGTGTTCTACAGGGTTAGTCCTTGGCACTCTACATAGACACAGGGTAGACACACAATTTGCTCAAAAACTTTGGTGAACCTATGACTTTTGGGCTTTGAATTTGCACTGCATTTGCTCTGACGGGGCGAAATCAATGATGGGGAAGCACACAGGGCTTATAGCTGATATCAGGAAAGTGTGTCCATCAATTCACTGATTACACTGCAGTGTTCACAGGGAGGCTGTGGCAGGCAAAAACATGCCAACTGATCTACTTGCAGTCCTGAATGATGCTGTGAAACTGGTGAACTTCATTACAGCTTGCCCGCTAAATTCAAAACTGTTCACGCTGTTATGCAATGAGATGGGCAGCAAACACAAAGCATTGCTGCTGCACACTGAAGTGCGTTGGTTGTCCAGCGGCAGAGTCTTTAGAATATTAACTGAAGAGCTTCAGCAGTTTCTTGAGCACAATCCTTTCATTTGGCTTCCAGTCTGCATGACGAAGACTTTCTGAAGAGGCTCGTCCATCTGACCACAAGATCAAAGTTACGATGAAGAAGCTACGGTACTGGGCAAGATGTGTGAGTGGGAACACACTCCTGTGTTTCTCTACGCTTCAGGAGTTCTTGAGGGAAAATAACGTGCACCTGGGTGAACATTTGAAAAGTCTCATAATTGAACTACTCAAACAACTCGCCGAGCAGCTGCGGAAATACTTCCCACAGATAGAAACATCTCAAGCATGGATTCGCAACCCATTTGAAATTTCCCTCCCAGTCCTTCAGCTGTCATTTCACAAGCAGGAATAGCTGATTGAGCTGTCATCTGCACTGCAGTTGCAGTTCAAACAAAAGCCACTTGTGGATTTTTGGACTGAGTCAAACCTATCATACACAATCCTAGCAAAGCAGGCCTCGAGAGTTTTGATGCCCTTCGCTACAACTTATCTATGCAAGGCTGGTTTCTCTGCTCAGACAGCAGTAAGGACTAAACATCAGCAAAGACTGGATGCTGTTGAGACAGATTTGATGCTTAAACTGTCTTCAGTTGTGCCAAACGTTGAGAGCTTTGTGCCAAGATGCAGGCCCACCCTTCGTATTAATACGGGTAAGTGTTCGACCAAATGGTATTGGTATTATTGCTACAAATATACTGGAAGCTTGGGCATAACTTTGTTACAGTACTTCAGATGAATCCAAATGCGAACGTGCATTGTTGTGATCTTGATCAACACGGTTGGGAAATAGAAAGGGGTGCGCAGCTAGAAAGGTTTGGGAACCGCTGTTCTATATCATCATTTGCCATATAATGCTGTAACATGCTTACATGGAACTACAACAGAAACAACAGAAGCATCATTGTCAGACCATCTTTTTGTACATGAAAACATGTCAACATATGCAACATGTTCATGTAGTTGATAATATAAGGTAGGTTGTAGCATTGCTAGCCCTCTTAATTCTTCATTTTCATGACAAAAGGATTGGTTGGTTCTTCTGGACTGGACTCTGAAGAAACTTGTCAAGTTTTTGGATAGGTATACAACTTATCAGAAAAACCCAATATGTCGTTATGATGATCCTTATACACACTACTGGATTTTAGCTCTCTCGGACCAAATGTTTTCCAAGGACTCTATCTCATTGTCATTTATGATTGTTAAGGGTTTAGACATTAATTAATCTTATACAAGGGTTACAGATTAAAACAGAACAATTATCGTGGCTTACATAATAACATCTTCAGTAGATGCTTTTACTTTGGCATTGAGTCACACAAACACTCAAGAGATTAATTGCCAAAAGAATGCATTTACAGCACATTGATTTTGTGATTTGACTTGGACATGAAGCCAGATCGTTTACACGTTTCCTTATAAGACTGAGATGAGCAAATACCTTATACCATTTTTTTTCTTTATTTTTTACTTTTCCTTGATGACATGTTAAGAGCTTGTAAGAGCATTTTCTGGGTCTCTGGAACAATGGCCCTATTAGACGCTATATAAATAAAATTGCATTGAATTGACACACACGCACGCACACAAACACACAAAAAAATGACCCCCATGATACCAGTCTGACAATCTTTTCATTGCTTTCCAATAAATGCTGTATTTTATTATCAACTTTTAGAATTCACTTCTAAAATATTAAAAAGTTGTGTGCTCTCTTATCCAACTGGCCTTATATTCTCTACAAACAAGGATGATAAGATCACTGTGCCCCCGCTGTCTATAAACTGCCCACAGGCTTAAAAGGATTTACAGTGTACACCTATCTGGAAACAGCTTACAAGCAGACACTCGAATCTTTCAGTACTCAGGATTTTTATACAGTATCTAATCAAAATACCCTGTTTGTTGCTGGAAGTTAATATGTTTGTGGAGATATATTTTTCTGTTGTTTTAATCTTTTATCTATTTGCAGTATGTTTTTGTGAAGGCATGGTAGTTTGGTCGACTCTCAGATGTAGGGATGGGAATCGAGAACCGATTCTTGTTGAGTACCGGTTCCCAGTGTTTCAATTCCTTGGAATCGTTTGCCTTTTTTGCAAACGATTCCCTTATCGATTCCAGTGAGTGCGAATGACGTCACCATGCACGTTGCGTAACTACGCAACGTGCGCATTCGCGCCCAGCAGGAAAGCATGGGGACAAAGCGGCATAAACGC
Source organism: Cololabis saira (assembly GCF_033807715.1). NCBI lineage: Eukaryota > Metazoa > Chordata > Actinopteri > Beloniformes > Belonidae > Cololabis > Cololabis saira. The sequence goes on along the minus strand of NC_084606.1, from coordinate 22,499,189 downwards.
TCGAATGTCTGGTTACATTTTACCAAAAAGGATGACAACAGGGTGACAATACTGTTAGGGCTCAGCCGGCTGGTGCTGGGAGCGTGCACTCCGGCGGACAGCTGCAGCTCGTCAGCTCATCTATGGAGAAGTTAAAGAGCTTCTACCACTAGCTTCTCCTTTCATCAAGGCAGGGAAGAGTATGACCCAGGCCAGAATAGATGAATGTCACCGAGCAGTGACTAAGTTGCTGGTGTTGAACATGTTACTGGACATTCTTGTGTAATTGCCACAGAATCATTTGTTGTATTTAGTTAATTTCTACAGAAGAATATTTATTTTATTATTATTTTATATTAAATACATATTTTATATTACAAATAATTTTGTGGGGATCCCCTGGGATCATGCTTGTTGGTGTTGTTCTTGAATTTGACACACATGTGATATAGTTGGGAGAAATATCTACACACAAAAGTCAGTTTTGAATCCAAATACGGTATTCTTTGTATTAAGCACAGTATGGCGTATACAGTGAATACTGGCCTATGGGTAGTTAAGTTGTGTGGTAGTTGTGTTACAGTACAACCAGAAGCAGGTCAAGAACAGCCATGGATGACTTCCATCATATTGGCCAATTAAATTATGTCACAATCAGATGTACACTGGAAAATATCATCTGAGTGTTTTTAGCATACTACAAATTGTGCAATACTGCGAACAGTTGAGAGCAATTTTTCCCCTATAAAGAGATACGTCTGATTCACGATAAAAATATCTTGCAACACAGACAGAGATCCTTTTTTGGACCGAGCCAGTGATGTAGTCATCCACTGTGTCCTCTCACAGCTGGACACAGAAATAGAAGCACTCCCAATTTCTTCTAAAATGCTGCTGTTTCACTTCTTACTACTAGAATTTGCCTTTTAAATATACATTTCAACAGGAGCTCTTTAATAAGCTTTAAGCAAAAAAGGTAGCGAAAAAAAGACTTTGATAATAAACACTTTTGGCTTCACATACATTTTTTTCTCTAAAGTACTTCAGATTTGACAATGATGAGACCTGAGACTTTGACAAGACTTGAGACCTGCCTTGGTTTGGGCTTGACTGATTTGTTAGTTGACTTCGACTGGTCTCAACTAACTTCTGACTTGACTTAGACGTGTCTGGATTGACGTGACACTGGACTTCACCTTGTCTATCCTGACAGCTGTAACTCTGGACTTATTCTCATGTCATCAGACTTGACATGTGACAGATGCTCACGCCCCAAAATGCAGCTTAGATTTTTTTCCCCTCACTTTTAACAATTGTTTTAGACCACAAGATCTTTCGATTATATATGCTTCTTTTAGCGGTATCAGCTCAGGTACACCTGTCATAATCTATGACAACGCAGGTACTATATTGTCTTGGTGCAAGTGGATCCAGCTACAGCCTCATACAACTGTTCCCTGGGGCACACAATGAATAAAAGGCGTGAGTGTTTTGTTGTGGCTTTTTTTTTGTTTTTTTTTTGATCAGCCTGTCTAGTGAGAGCAACAAGCGAGAAATTGGTCATCTGGTACATTTTGTAGTTAACCAGCGTGAGAGCATGGCTGAGCGGTGTGTTGTCTTGCAACGTTATCTTGTGTAGCTGATCAAACGTTTGCTTTTATTTTATCTGTGATACATTTTCTGCACAATTTTCCCCCTGTCAGTGAGTGGTGAGGTGTTTCATCAGCCTTTGTCCCTGGTGCTTTTGCACTACATGAGTGAGCATCTTTTCTTTTGATTTCTGGCTAACTCAATGGCATATAACTTACTAGGCATTTATAAGACCCGGCCACAGGAAAAATGAGACCAGAAAGAAGACATTGAGGGCTGTGTGACTGTGATCGTGTTGCACACAGCGGAGCAATTTCAAGCAGAGAAAAAAAGAAGAGCAAAAGGAGGACAACAATGAAAGTACTTATACCATTGAGATTTATTTTTAAACTGTCAGAGGGAAAGAGGAGTAAGGGTTTATGAAAGAAGTAAAGAGAGGGAGACAGAGGCTGCCCCAGCTGGCACAGTCTGCTGGGAGCAGCTTGTATATTTGGGTCAGCGCATTGCATCATCAGCATTTCTCCAAACCTGCTTGAGCAAAGGGAGAAGTGGCCAACCGTCACGACGAGCTGCATTATTAAGAGCCTCTGCCTCTGCATTCGAGGTATCCATTACGCACAACAAAGACATACTCTCAAAACACTTTCCACCTATGTGTGCAAAATCTGGTCAAAAAAAGTCTCTTGCTTTGTCATACACAGATCATCAAGGCAACACAAACATTGTATTTCATTGCAAAATAATGGTTAACTAGAGTTTATAAGTCTCCATCTCAATTTGAATTTGTCCTTCTGACTATGAAAACATGAACGTGCAATAAGGCAGCACAGGGGCATTGTGGTTGCAAGAAGTTTTCTGGTTTTAATCCCAGCAGGGGTCTTTCTGGTGGAGTCTGCATTCAAAGGCTCCAGCAGATCCCTGTGACTGTAAATAGGCATCAGTATAGATTATAGATGGACTGATGGACTGTTTCTGACTCTTATCCTAGCGGCCTTAAGCCCCGTTTCCACTGAGCACTTCGGTACGGTACGATATTTTGTGTGTTTCCATTATAAAATGGTCCCATTAAACCGAACCATACCATAACACTTTTGGGCCCCCGTTGTTTGTAGGCCCATAAAAAAGTGCACGCTACGGTAATGGCCGAGCTAGTGGCGTCACACGATACAATCCGTTGATTGGCGGGCAGAAAACGTCACTTTGTACTTTGTACGAAACCAGCGCAAGCATTTGTGAACCCTTTTGCCGCCCACAATCTTCTCTCAAACAATGTGGCATGAATTGTACAGATGTAGTACCAACAGCCAAGCGTTACAAAAATGAGCTGCTGGATGACCTGCTCCATTGTTGCTGTTGGTAGAGTCTCTACAGTAGCTTCGCTTTTGTTGTGGTCGCACTACTATGACGCCACGCTAGGCATTTGGTCTACAACCCATATGGGCCGGGGCGGTCTGACTTACAGTGGAAACGTACACGTGAATGGACTGAACCATTCTAAACAGTAGTGAACTGTACCGGACCATACCGAACTGCTCTGTGGAAACGGAGCTTAACATTGTTAATTTATGTTAGATTTCAGTAATCGCAAGTATCCATTGTTGGCGGTCACTCTGGCGACCGGATCTTTTCTTCTAAACTGCATTATACATTATATATTATATAGCGTCCGCAGTTATGCGGTCGATGTACTGGACCGTCGTGGTGAAGAGGGAGCTGAGTCGAAAGGCGAAGATCTCGATTTACCGGTCAATCTACGCCCCTACCCTCACCTATGGTCATGAACTTTGGGTAGTGACCAAAAGGACAAGATCGAGATGAGTTTCCTCCGCAGGGTGGCTGGACGCTCCCTTAGAGATAGGGTGAGGAGTTCGGTCACCCGGGAGAAGCTCGGAGTCGAGCCGCTGCTCCTTCACATTGAGAGGAGTCAGCTGAGGTGGCTTGGGCATCTGTACCGGATGCCTCCTGGACGCCTCCCTAGGGAGGTGTTCCAGGCATGTCCCACCGGGAGGAGACCCCGGGGAAGACCCAGGACACGCTGGAGAGACTATGTCTTTTGGCTGGCCTGGGAACGCCTCGGACTCCCCTCGGAAGAGCTGGAGGAAGTGTCTGGGGTGAGGGAAGTCTGGGCATCCCTGCTGAGGCTGCTGCCCCCGCGACCCGGGAACGGATAAAGCGGAAGAAGATGAGTGAGTGAGTGAGTGAGTGAGTGCATTTACATTATGCCTTCTAAACATTTCCAACAATTTCAGCAATACTCAACCCCACAGCAAAAGAAGACACACAAAAAAAAAAAATTCTAATTAGGACATGATTAATTGCAATTAAGTGCTAGGCTTTAATGGTGCATTTTAAAGTGACATTTTTTCTCAGTTTCAAACATCACTATAGAATATAAATCTGAATGAATGTATGAAATCATTTTTACAGCTAGTGTTACGTTATTCTATCCATTGTTTAATGCAATAAATTAATAAATGTTTCAAGTAAGGCACCTTACTGCTAAATTGTGCTGTATAAATAAGTATGCCTTGCTTTTTGTGGCACACTGATGTTGTAACTGTTGATTTTAGCTGATTAACAACAGGGCAAAAAGTGCTCTGAAAATTTAAAAACCATATCTCACTCCCATTTTATCATCACTTCCCTGCTTGTCAGCTGTCTAGATCCTGTAGATTCACAAAGACGAGAGACAGGCTCCAGTAATCCTGCAGATTCCTACTTTCTTCTTTCTGATTTTATTTTCTTCAGCCTAAGTCAAGATAGGATAACGGATATGAAGTCAAATTCAAAGCAGACAAAACACCCTCTAGAACATGTGACCTGTTGACTTTCTTCTATTGAATTACTAGGGCCTGAGCACTTACAGTGCGAAGGCCCTATTGTATCTGTAGGAAACAAAGCTGGTTTTAGGGGGGGGGCAGGGGTGGGCTGTGCCCACCCAAACGTGCATCCTGCCCACCCAATCAAAGTTATGGGGATCCTTTATTTTTGTATAATTTTATTTTTTTATAAATATAAAAAAATATCAGAATATCTGTACCGTTTCTGATTGGGTGGGCACTGCGCATCATTTTTAGACACAACAATGAACGCATACCGCAAAAGTTGTGTCTCGGCGGAGGGACCCGACGTCCCAGCAAAATGAGCACAACAGAGAGAGTGTTCAGAACAGCAAACAGAGCACACACTGAAGGCTGACTTATGGTTCCGCGTTACACCAACGCAGAATGGTGCGCGTCGCCGCGTACCCTACGCCATACCCTACGCCATACCCTACGCCATAACCTATGGCGTAGCCGTGGCTCCAGAGCCTGCACAGCACCGCCACCCGCACCGGCGCTCTCTGCCCTCGCCGGGAGTCTCCATCCCGGCGAGGGCGGAGAGCGCCGGTGTGGGTGGCGGTGCGCTGTGGTGCCGTGCAGGCTCTGGAGCCACCAGCCTGCCACGGGACCTTTTAAATCAATGCAGAGCCTACGCCGTAGGCTACGATTGATTGATAAAAAAAAAAAAAAAAAGCAAACAAAAAAAAGCAAAAAACATAAAATAAATGCAACCTCAACAGGGCACAAGCCAGTGTCCTATTTGTGCCGGTGCCTAGCCCACTTCCTTTCCCCCCAAGTGGTCCTTGTCTCTTGCGAGGCCATTATTGTAAATAAGAATGTGTTCTTAATGACCTGCCTGGTTAAATAAAGGCCAACGACTGAATGAATATCAAATAAAGCGATAGAATTGTTTTTTTTCTCTTTATTGTATAATGTTCACAATGTGTAATGCAATTCATGTCATGGGTAGTGTATTTTGATGGATCAAATACTCAACATCCCATATTATCCATTTTACATCGTGCAATAAATGATTGGCGTGGCAGTCAAACTTTGAAAATCGACTGTGCGCATGCGCAGAACCACAAAGCACCACATAGCATTTCTCGGCAGGTAGCAAGGATTGGCAGAACACCGGTCCCAAGCCCGGGTAAATGCAGAGGGTAGTGTCAGGAAGGGCAATTGGGTTAGCATACTGTGGAGAAGATAGATGAACTGATATGTTGATAGCATAGTTTTCTATGCATTTCGGGGGTTTGACCCCCCCCCCCAAATTTTTTCGCCCGCGCCACGGCACGGGAAGCATTGCACACCCTACATTTCAGTCTGCCCACCTTAGTGGGCCTCGCTAAATCCGGCCCTGGCAGGAAATGTTTTTGTTTTTCTCGTTTTTCTCGTTTTTCTTCCGATGAAATTAGGACCTTTTTGCCCCCCTAAACGTGCCCCAAAAGTCACCAAATTTAGCACACAAACCAGGTCTGGCGAAAAATTTGATATTTCACGGTTTGCATTAATGGGTGTGGCCTAATGGCTCAACAGCACCCCCTAGAAAACTTTGATGCCTCAAGCCCCACAATACGGTTTGACGTACATGCACGAAAATCGGTACACACCTAAAGAAAAGTCTCTTGGCGCCATGGCCGAAACCGAACAGGAAGTAGGCCATTTTGAATTAATCGTGTAATTTTGGCGCAATTTATGCCATTTCTTCGGCCGTTAATGCGGTCCGAACCGTAACGTGCACCCAGGTGTGTTATACATCAAAATGTGCGTCTCCATCCTGCGACGACGCGCATTACTTTTCTCAGTCAAAAGCGTTACCGTGGCGACGATAGATGCCAAAAAGCGGGCCCCCCCCTTCATCTGATTGGTCCATATTTGATAGTTCCTACTTTCTGCCATAACTTTTGAATGGTTTGACATAAAGACTTGTGGGTGGTGTCATCAGACTCGGTTTTGAGTCCTTGAACATAATTGGTGCAAATTACCCCCGCCCCTTCTTCTGATTGGTCGATATTTGATAGTTCCTATTTTCTGCAATAACTTTTGAAGGGTTTCACATAAAGAGTCATGGGTGGTGTCATTTGACTTCGTTTTGAGTCCTTGACCTTTATTGGTGGAAATTGCACGCGCGAGGGCCCGTTCATCGCTGCTTGCAGCTTTAATTTGATTTATTCCTTCAATACTCAGTTTTAAAATGGGAGAATTTATACATAATTCTACTTATTGGTATTATGCCTTCGCTATTGAATTCATTGGTAATAATTCAAAACAACAAAACAAATGCACAAATCACCTCAAGACACAACCACATCTTTCATGGCTCTCACTTTTCCACAAACACATTTCAGGCGGAGGTTGAGAGGTAAACATCGGGCCTATTTTTAACTGTGCACTGTATTGATGATTTTGCAGGACTGTGTGTAATGCCTGCATTTTAATTGCATTTTTGTGGCGTCTGGGAATAAATGCAATTAACTCAATGTAGGTGGACTTCAATCACAAAGATGCAGTGTAGTGAGAAAAAGGTTGTTAGAAGGTAATTATGACTTTGTGATTATTCATTACTCTGCTGCGTGCAGTGTTTGCACGCCTGTGTGCGTGTGTGTGTGTGGATATTTTTTGGGATATTTTTGCAGATGTGTTTCAGTGCACACGTACCGTAAGCAGGATTCTTATATTTTATTATTAGAGAGGACTAATCCTGAAAGGTGCATCTTTTGCTGCTAACAAGGTTGTTTAACGGTGTGTTTTTCCCTTATTTTCCCATAGGTGATTAACTTTTTCACCTAGTATGCTTAGTACTGTGGACTTCAGCTGGAAACCTAGAACATGTTAGTGGAAAGGTGAGTCAAATCCAATTAATACATTTGTTTTCAGTCCAGAGGAGAGTTAAAAAAAAAAAAAGCATAGATGGTTTCCTTTCATGAAGCTAGTGAGTTTCAAATATGGTCAAAACATATCCTCTCATTCTGCCCTTTTTTCACTTTGTGTTGTATTGCATAAATCCCCATCATCGTGTAAAATAAAAAGGACCTTTGACTAAAATGAATACTACCTTTATTCCAACATCTATCACCAAACCTGTTAGCACCAGGGTTCAAAATCTTTTCTGTCCCTATGAAAGAAGTTGAAAACTGCTTAACCATGCTTAACCTCATAACTCTCTAACATTTCCAGATAACACACACAGCTGCATCTACACCTACATCTCCCACCCTCTCGCTCCAAAAAAGGGGAAGCCCATTCTGAGCCAGTGCCTGAAGTGGATCCATCAAACTCCTGAGGAGAAATGAGCTGCCGTGCATCACTTTTATAGCCTGAGCTGTCAAGGGTCGGATGGACCGGGTTTCCTCCCGCTGCCGAGGCTAAATGCTCGGGGAAGTGAAGGAGAGTCGTTTGGCGCAAATGCATGTCATGGTTAATGCTCTGTGCCACACCGGGGAGCAGCCATCAGTCTCCACCTGGCTGACAGGCAGAGATGTTCAAGAGTTATCTTTTCAAATTTGAAGCGATTATACCACTCTCACATTCTCTGACATCTGCAGGATATTTTACAGCTGGAGCTTGGTTGCGTTGTTGATTCCTATACTGGCAGCTGGATCTCTTAGACTTCGGAAACTATATTGCACTTATTACTGAATGAGCGGTAGCTTAGAGTCATTGACTACGTTTACATGCAATCAAAATTTGGGTTATTGCTAATATTCCGGTTACTGAAACAATCGGAATATTCTGTTTACGTGCGTGAGCAAACAGGGTTATCCCTGTATACATGGTAATTAATCATTCGGGATATCTCGATCAAAACATCGACGCGCGGAGAACATCATGATGCAATTCCCGTCATTTCCGCTTCTTCTCCCTGTATCCAAATTTAAAACCAATACTGCTTCGCGCAACTTTTGGCTCACCTTCTTGTAAATCTTGCTATCCCCGTACTTTCTACCATCTACAAATGCCAAAATGTTCATATCCTTCATTACATTTATAAAATGATTAGTCTCCTCCTCCCTCCAAAAGTGTGGCGTGGTCTTGTGTTTCTCCATGTTTTGAAGCACGTCCTGGACTCAAAAGACCAAGATTCCTTGCGAAAAGAACATGCGCAGAAAACAAATTAATGTTCCGTTTGATGGGGATATTCCATTAGGCATATACATGACCGAATATTCGGGTTTTAAAAGGAGTAACCCAGGGGTCATATTAGGGTTTTTAAAAACCCAAATATGAGCAAATTTGGGTTATTCAAAGGGGTTATTGGTGTTTACATGGCCGTGCAAAACCACAAAGAACAGTTTTTCAACCTCCCAAGGTTTATTTCCAGACAACATTTGCTGTGCAGTGGTAAGTGGGGGTTGGGATAGGGTTTTAACTCCCCAACACAACCAGCTTTTGTATTCTATTCCTATGATATGGTTGCCAAAAGCATTGTCACATTGTAAATAAAAATAAATGCCGATACACAGTCTACAAAAAGTGGCAGGTAACATGGTGAGCAAGAGCGCGATGAACTGAATTACAAGCTGAGAGACAACAGACCTGCAGGGGAAGGAGGAAAGACAGGACAATGTACAGACCTGAGGGCAAGCAATCGGGGAAGATGATGAGGATGATAGGGAAGGAAAGAAGGCACCACAGAAAATACACAACAAAGCCAGAATTAACAAAACCCATAAGCCATGACAAGCATGCAATAAACAATTCATTTAAAATTTCGGTAAATTGAGTAAATCACTGAATCAAAATGGCAAAAACATTTGAAAAAACTATGTTATGTATAAATAGCATATAATATCTGTATGTATGTATGTATGTATGTATGTATGTATGTATGTATGTATGTATGTATGTATGTATGTATGTATGTATGTATGTATGTATGTATATATATATATATATATATATATATATATATATATATATATATATATATATATATATATATTGCACTGCAATTCCCCCTCCTTGAACCGCCACCTTACTGTGGTGGAGGGGTTTGTGTGCCCGAGTGATCCTAGGAGCTATGTTGTCGGGGGCACTTTCGCCCCTGGTAGGGACTCCCATGGCCCGAGTGGACCATGTTCTCTGCCTCCATTGTCAACGCGGCGGCTCGAAGCTGTGGACGCAAGGTCTCCGGTGCCTGTCGTGGCGGCAATCCTAGAACCCGGTGGTGGACACCGGAAGTACAGGATGCCGTCAGACTGAAGAAGGAGTCCTACCGGGCTATGTTGGCCGGTGGGACTCCTGACGCAGTAGATAGGTACCGGCAGGCCAAGCGGGCCGCGGCTCGGGCAGTCTTGGAGGCAAAAACTCGGGTCTGGGAGGAGTTCGGGGAGGCCATGGAGGAGGACTTTCGGTCGGCCTCGAGGAAATTCTGGAGGACCGTTCGGCGCCTCAGAAGGGGGAAGCAGTACTCTGCCGGCACCATTTATGGTGCTGGTGGGGAGCTGTTGACCTCGACTGGGGACATTGTCGGACGGTGGAAGGAATACTTTGAGGATCTCCTTAACCCGACTGACATGCCTTCCTCTGAGGAAGCAGAGGGTTGGGGCTCGGAGGCGTGCTCATCCATCACCCAAGCCGAGGTCACCGAGGTGGTTCGTAAGCTCCTCGGTGGCCGGGCACCGGGGGTGGATGAGATTCGCCCTGAGTACCTCAAGTCTCTGGATGTCGTAGGGCTGTCTTGGCTGACACGCCTCTGCGACATTGCATGGAGGAAGGGGACAGTACCGCTGGGGTGGCAAACCGGGGTGGTGGCCCCTCTGTTTAAAAAGGGGGACCGGAGAGTGTGTTCCAACTACAGGGGGATCACACTTCTCAGCCTCCCGGGGAAAGTCTACGCCAGGGTACTGGAGAGGAGATTACGGCCGATAGTCGAACCTCGGATTCAGGAGGAACAATGCGGTTTTCGTCCCGGTCGTGGAACACTGGACCAGCTCTATACCCTCCGCAGGGTGCTCGAGGGTTCATGGGAATTTGCCCAACCAGTCTACATGTGTTTTGTGGATCTGGAGAAGGCATTTGACCGTGTCCCTCGTGCCATTCTGTGGGGGGTGCTGAGTGAGTATGGAGTCCGGGGCCCTCTACTAAGGGCTGTCCGGTCTCTGTATGATCGAAGCAGGAGTCTGGTTCGCATTGCCGGCAGTAAGTCAGACTTGTTCCCGGTGCATGTTGGACTCCGGCAGGGCTGCCCTTTGTCACCGGTCCTGTTCATAATTTTTATGGACAGGATTTCTAGGCGCAGCCAGGGGCCGGAGGGGATCCAGTTTGGGAACCTCAGGATTTCATCTCTGCTTTTTGCAGATGATGTTGTCCTGTTGGCTTCATCAGATCGGGACCTCCAGCATGTGCTGGGGCGGTTTGCGGCCGAGTGCGACGCGGCAGGGATGAGAATCAGCACCTCCAAGACCGAGGCCATGGTTCTCGACCGGAAAAGGGTGGCATGCCTTCTCCGGGTGGGTGGAGAAGTCCTGCCTCAGGTGGAGGAGTTTAAGTATCTCGGGATCTTGTTCACGAGTGAGGGAACAATGGAGCGTGAGATTGACAGGCGGATCGGTGCAGCGTCCGCAGTAATGCGGTCGATGTACTGGACCGTCGTGGTGAAGAGGGAGCTGAGTCGAAAGGCGAAGCTCTCGATTTACCGGTCAATCTACGCCCCTACCCTCACCTATGGTCATGAACTTTGGGTAGTGACCGAAAGGACAAGATCGCGGATACAAGCGGCCGAGATGAGTTTCCTCCGCAGGGTGGCTGGACGCTCCCTTAGAGATAGGGTGAGGAGTTCGGTCACCCGGGAGGAGCTCGGAGTCGAGCCGCTACTCCTCCACATTGAGAGGAGTCAGCTGAGGTGGCTTGGGCATCTGTACCGGATGCCTCCTGGACGCCTCCCTAGGGAGGTGTTCCAGGCATGTCCCACCGGGAGGAGACCCCGGGGAAGACCCAGGACACGCTGGAGAGACTATGTCTCTCGGCTGGCCTGGGAACGCCTCGGACTCCCCCCGGAAGAGCTGGAGGAAGTGTCTGGGGTGAGGGAAGTCTGGGCATCCCTGCTGAGGCTGCTGCCCCCGCGACCCGGTAACGGATAAAGCGGGAGAAGATGAGTGAGTGAGTGAGTGAGTGAGTGAGTGAGTGAGTGAGCACTGCAATTCAAAATGTTGTTCACTGAATAAGTTTATTTAACAATTTATTAAACAATTATTTAAAATGAAAGGAAACAAATTCCAGGAGAAAAAAAAGTTTTCGAGGTGTTGAATCAAGTTTTACGTAAGACATCCATAGTCAAGGGGATCCAAATGTCTGTAAGAAAGCACATTTTATTTATGTGTCAATTTTCACCACTAAAATAATCTAAGTGGTCTTCAATAACCTATAAGTGGGTGTAAAGCTGCCTAAGCCCCCATGTGTTTGTACCTTTTCTTAAAGGGAAAGACTTTTCTGAGGTAATACATTTTTTAAATTATACGAGGCAGATCAAGTCTCCACAAAATCATATTTTGGATGTTTGGATACTTCAAATTGTTGGTCCGTTGGAGGCAAATATAATCCAGAGTGAAGCTGCCAAATAGAAAAATTACATGAAATCAGCTACTGTTTCATGTCAAATGTGAAAATGATATAAAATCTCACACACAGTTCCCTTTGAATTTAAATGATAGAATTCATGATAAAATGGCAAATAAAATAAAAAAAACATGTTTATCCTGTTATTGCTTACAGCCATGCTTATAATTTAACAGATTAAGCTGCCCTACTTAACTGTTTAGCCCTCTAATAGCTGCTTGAAGCAAAATTCATATTTAAAGTGATGTTTGAGATACCATCAAGAGATTTTTACATGATCAAATACACACTGATAACTATGTCATTATTCAAAAGGTCAAAAAAGGAATTCAAATTATACAGATTGTTTTTTTTAGCCTGGTTGTCATGGCAGTATTTAAAAACAGAAAATCAATAAAACTAACACTCAAATTTAAACAAAAGCCCTTTTACATGATCATAAGTTAACAAACAGTGTAGCGCTAAAAAAGAGGAACGCAACAAACGCATTTCCAGATAAGCATTTTTATCATTTTAGCCCTTACATACTACATACTGATAAGGTTTGTGACCATTTGATGTTTATTTTAATGTGGCCTTCCTTTGAAATCCTGAAATATGCTCTTCTGGCTAATACCAAGCAGATGGCCAGTGGTGGCCTAAAGTTATACAAACTGATTGTTTGCTCTTATTTATTCACCTGCCTCTATAGTCATCCCCTTGCCTATTTTCCCCACATACCTCTTTCTCTCTGAGATCAATGTTTTACTAAAATTCCTCAAATTTGTCTCTGCACAGAGATGGAGCAGCCACTTGTCCCATGAAGACAGGAAGACATGAGAGCAACATAATGCAGCTCAAAGGTCTGTTTTCATTGAAAGAGAAGGTTAAAAGTGATGTCACTCATCTTACTTTACATTATGTATAAAACATACCCACATTATAGTTGACAGGGCAAAAAATACAGATATTTACATGTAATAACCCCTTTGTCTTCATTGAATCAGTAACATGTTACTTTGCAAAGGAATAGCATAAAATAACATTTCTTGATTCAATTTTCTCTTAATCACTGAAATGACCAAGTTCTGTCAGCTGTAAAGTAAAACCCAGCTGTTCGTCTTACAGCATCAAACTCATACAGACAGATCCATTATAAGCTTGTCTCATACATGTCACACATTTGAAGCATCATGACATTATTATTATTATTGAGTCTATTGAAGTGGCTTAGAAACAACGTGCTGCTGAGTGTACAAATCAAGAGAAGAAAATAAGAGTTCTTGTTTTTTCTTTTTCTTTTTCACATGTCCACATATATACATTAATTGTTAGAACCATAATTTGGCAAAACCTTTTAAAGTTGGCTGTAACGCATGTGTCCTTCAGCAGTCCTCTTTGATGGTCTGAACTAACATGTTTTATCAACAGTGAATTCCTGATTCTGTCAGAGGACCAAAATCACTGATGTGAAACATGAAAAAAACAGACAGATAGAGACAAAACAGTGATGGGTGCAGTGTGTGCAGTATGATGGTTAATGTCGTATTTGTGTGGTGCTTTGTAGTGTATGTAAATTAATGTGCGGTGTGTGTTCCTCTCGTTTTTTTTTTAAACTACTTGCAACAGCAGATACCAAAAAACATGAATCTCACAAGTGGGGCTGGAAGAAAGGTCAGGGAAAGCTGGAAAGGATGTGTCGAATTCGTATGTGCTCAGTAACTGAGTTTTTTCAAAAGCATGTGAACACTAAAAATAAGAATCTAAGATTAAAGCACCGTGGAACATGACATAGATCCAACTTTCAATAAACCAGGCTGGATTAGTCAAATAAAAAAACTAGGAATCACAAAAAACAAGTTAGTGAGGAAAACATTAGCTCAGTTGGTTGAGCAGGTGCCCCCTGTATGGAATTTACAGCCGTTGTGTAGCTGGCCCAGTTAGGCCAGTGGCTCTCTGCTATGTGTTTTCTTAAAAAAAAACAAAAAAAGTATGACAAAGCTGCATTATGACATCATCCAAGCCAGTGTCTTACTTTCTCTGGTGCAGGACTACTTCTCTGCGGCATCTCACCAAGCAAAAATAGCATACACTTATCTGTTTTAATTTGTGAAACTGTGACCTTTTTTTCTTTCTTTTTTTTGTCTTCAAATTTCACATCTTCTCAAGGACACACACACACACACACACACACACACACACACACACACACACACACACACACACACACACACACACACACACACACACACACACACACACACACACACACACACACACACACACACACACACACACACACACACACACACACACACACACACACACACACACACACACACACACACACACACACACACACACAGGTGCATAATCTATTTATTTTGATAAGGCAAAGAAATTCTGCATACGGCCAATGACAGACCAAAAGTACAACCCATCTATTTATTCATTCTCTTTTCTAAATGTTGCATTATTTCTGTTCTTTTTAATACTGTCTTTCATTTATTGTACATCAGTTAGTATATTTTTTCACTCACTGTTTAGCTTAGCTCTCACTGTCCGGGGAGATGACAAAAAACATCTAAAACATCTCCATCGTCATTTGTTCGGTCACGGCCTTAAACACTACTCTTTTAAGGTTCGGTAAACGTCATGGCGTGTCTAAAAACTAATCTTGTGACAACAGTAATCTAAAGCAGTTTTAGAAAACTGCAGTTTGTAAAGATATGACTTATAACCACACGTTAGCACTGAGAGCATTATTTTTTAAGTAATGCTTAATGTAAGACACACATTGATCCAAGGGAAAACACTCATGTTTTGTGCTTATTTCCCAATTTCCAATAAGCATCCCTAGGCCTTTGCCACTGCTATGGCTCTTCTTACAGTAAAGACTCTGCCAACTGCTTTTTCAAAATGTGCTAATAGCAAAGGACCTGCAGTAAGCCAGTGCACCGTTCAATATCAGCATTCTATAATTGGGCTTTATGGATTATTCACATCATGCTGATACCCAGTCTACTTAACAAGGCATGGAAAAATATGTATGAGGACTCATTTATTTAAGATGAACATCTTTTAAGAACATGAGGATGGATTAGGTGCTGACAAAATAAACCATTCTAACAGGTATCTCCAGCCATGTTGCATGGAATCTGAAAATAAACACCTAAAGGGTTAAACATAACAGGGCTTGCATAAGGAAGATGGAATTGGATAGAATTGAAGATGAGCAACAACATGTGTGTATGTGTCATCCTTGACCTAAGACAAAAATATGACCGTTTGTTGCCTACCGGCACTTACATCGTCGGGGGAAATTAAAGCTCTTCAAACAGATTAGATGTCATGAATTTAGCTTCATTTTTCACTTCTTACCCACCAGTAATCTTAAATTGGGAAGAAGGGATTTTTAAAGTGTATGAATAAGTGTGGGGATTGAACCTCGGAGGGACTGTGTGTCTGCAGAGTATTAGATGGACTAAGAAACAAAAAACTACAGTCATCTCCTCATTTAAGCATGGCTGCCATGGTTTCTGTTGAGGGGAAGGGGCAGTGTAGTGCTCGTGGCTTATAACCTGGGTGTAACTTACAGTGTCGGATATGTGTGTAGGAGAAGAGGATTATCAGGATGGAGGGAAATACACACTGTCCAGCCAGATCTTTGGAGCAGAGGAAATATGGCTCACCACAGATAAGCCTCACTGTCAGTTGGCAGTGACGACTATTAGTCTTGGTGTCCTTTCAGGTTGTCCAGCAAGCTCCTTGTGTCATCACAATTATGGAGGTGTGCTATTCCTGCCTGGGAGAAAGGATGCATATTGATTTTTTCCCCTGTTCTAATATATGGTGGATTAATAGAAGGTCCCTGGCCTTCTCTGCTTAGCAAATACTAGAGCACTGTGGGAAGTAAATGGAAAGTAAGGAATATAAAATTGTTGAAGTGAGGTCACAATATAAATGCAAGCTGTGGTTTGTACAACACAGACTAAGCAGTAAAGACTTGTTAAAGCTACGTGTATATTCAGCATAATCTATTCATTCTTTGTCATTTGTTGCTTTGTAAAGCATTTATGTGAGTTGTTTGAAGGCTCTATAAACAAGTCTGTCCTTGAGCGTGACTGCGTTTTTATTTTTCACCCTGCTGTGGTATTTGTTTATATTTCACGATGAATGCCCGCCTCCGATTCATTTATGTATTCCGGTAGGGAATAATGTCTGGCTGACCTTCACGTCAGTTATGCTTGGTTGGATCATCTACCTTTACAAACTGCAGTGGAATGAGGGGACCAAACAAGTGTAACACCTGTTTTGGAGACACAACAAAAACCAAGATCACTTTTTTTTTTCTTTTTTTTGCCGGCCGCCTTACTGCTGCAGTAACTGGAGCGCAGGCCAGTGAGCACATTAATCAGTCCAGAGACTACATCCATCTGTCGCATGGGCACAGCTAGCTACATGCAGGACCTGTGAGCTGTTGGCACTGCCTCCGTTTGTGTTGTCTCCCATTACTTCTGCCCATTTTAACTGTGTTACCTACAGTATCAGGCAAGCGGGTGAGGGAAAGCGACACACTTGGAGGGATGGAGGGTTCGCTGTCAGGAGAAGCTTGTTTAGCTTTCACAACTGATGATAAAAGGGTGTACTGATGCATGTGCATTGTTATGCAGGATCAATCCAAATTTCTGCATGTGTACAACCCTTTTACATTCATATGACTTGATTGTACTCGCGCTCATGAATATAAATACATGTAGGCTGCATTTAACAAACTAAACGTTTGCGCATGGATGAACAAATGCTAAATTTAATACAGCTGCAACACTGGGACAAAGGTAAGACAAAGAGGAACAGGCTCTCTGATAGCCTACATTGTATATTTAGTCTGTTTTCATGAGATGGCTTCAAAAGTAAAATTATTCAAGATGTTCGGTTCAAAGTCAGCATCAGCATGTTTCTTCATAGCCACTGCTGCTACAGAATTGACAAGCGCTTGACAAACTCCTGAATACATGTACCACCTCAATTCCAAAGACATCTGCAAAAATTTGGGACATATGAATACATTATACACACACATATATATATATATATATATATATATATATATATATATATATATATATATATATATATATATATATATATACACACACACACACACACATATACAGAGAGTATGTACAGGGAGATGAGGAGTTATGAGGAGTTTTGTAAGAGGAAAGTTGTCCCATTCTTGTCTCATATAAGACTGGAGTCTACTAATATTTTTCCGAATTATATCGGCTTGTTAAAGGTCTGGACTTCCTGCACGCGAGTTCAGCACCTCTTCTATAATGGATGCTGTAGGCAGTTAGGCATGGTCTTGCTGAATGGTCCAAAGTATTCCCTGAAAATACATTTTTCTGGATGGAAGGATATGTTTCTATAAAACGTGAATATGCCACCCAACATTGATTCTTCTCTTTACCAAATGTACAAGCTTCCTATTCCATGAACAATCGAGCATTCATAACACACACACACACATACACACACACACACACACACACACACACACACACACACACACACACACACACACACACTAGCATTGGTCATTGGAGGCAATGTTGTCATGAGAAGATGGTGGTGTTTCTTAATCTTCTTAACTGTGAGACTAAATTGACAAAGCACATAAACATTGCCCGTGTGTCTAGAGGAGTACTGACATGCCTGTGCATACTGATGCATCTTTTTTCAAACTGGGAAGGCCAAACAGTATCTGCAAGTGCAACCTTTTTTTTTTTTTAAATCAATTTTTTAAAGGTAAATGTAGGATTCTGATTTAAAACTCTTACGGTTTGGTGTGGAGGAGAGCCTTAGGACTGGTGATTTTTTAATTTTTTTTTGCTTAATATAAAAAGCTCCTGTGCGCTAATCAAGCTTCAGGGCATTTGTGGACATGATAAATGACTGTGTGTGTAAATGCCTTGGTGTTTACACTTTAAGTTTGTTTAGAACCACTCAATTAAATATCATATTGAGTTATTTTTTCATATGTTAGTTAAGCTAAATTACCTGTCATCATGGTGCAATATAAAGGTCTTGAGATTATTTTTTTTAAATAGAATATACTGTAGGCATCTCTTTAGGAAAACTACAAATCATAACCTTATGAGGAAGATGATTCCCAATACTAATGACACAGTTTGATTACCTGTAACTTGAATGCTGGCTGCTCACCACGTCCTTCACAAGACGGCAGAAAATCCAACTTAGAGCACAAGCAACTGTAGGCTGACTAACAAGTGTATTTACTCACACAAATGAAGAAGCCAACAGCACATATTTTGCATCCACCAAGTGGGATAAAGCAAATGGTATGGTGCTTTGTCATCATTATTTACTACACAAAACCTGGGGAAGGAAAAAAAACGAGTGTTACAGTAAATCACGGCTGTGATAGAAACTGCATGGAGGTAAAACGCACAGCTGTTCTCACTGCTTCTTCTCAGTTTAAGAAAACAGCTTGGATTTAGAGGTGACTCTAAATCTGAATCTGGGTTGCCCCATTCACTTAAGACTCAATCACTTAATAAGTGATTGAACAGCAGAACCCATTCATAGGGTCTGCTATGAACAGGTCGAGCGCCCTCACCATTTCATTAGGTACTGGCTCCTGGAAATTAAAATCGACTACAGATTAAGTTTTTGCATCAAAGAGGAAAATAATCAGAAAAGCTACTTCCTTATTAAGAACACAAATAGAGACATTTTGAGGGTAAGACTTTGCTGCACTTTCCCAAAGACAGTGACCTTGAAACATTAACTGTATGGCCAACTAAAAGCAGTTGATCACTTGTGTTTCAGTCACCCACAACTGTTTTGTAAATCAAGTGATTACTACCCTCTGCATATGCTGTGGGAACATACAATATGTATTCCCTCCTGAGTAGGACTGCATTGTTTCCTTAAACTGAAATCCTGCATCATTTGAATAATTCCATTCACGGTGCTGCACATAGCAATGGTAGCTTCTTTATTGTGCAGCTATAGCTCCGTGTGTGCCATGAAGTACTTATTTACAAACCATAAACTGAGGTAAACAACCTCTAGAGACATGTATATGTATAGTGCTGGCTTTTTATTTTTATTTTAAGCATTGTCACAAGCCAGCTTCTGAATAATTAAAGAAATAACCTTTATTACGGCACCATTCAAAATTACAACCAACATTTAGTCATGCACAACAGCCAGGCTGCATTGTCCATATGAGTGGGAGAACATTTGCATAAAACCCACTCGTTTCTCATAAAGGGGAGTGAGTCTGCCATAGCACCTGAGAACAAAGGTCTTGAGATGTTTCCGAGGGTTCTGTTTGGTTGTATTTCAAGTGAATTTGCATTTTTTTTTCTCCATTAATGTGACAGGAAATTTACTGCGGCATAGCTTGGAAATATTCTTTAAAAACACGCATGGTAATTATTTATTTTGAGGAAACCTTTGTCCAAGTTACAAGTCTAGCCGCAATGGATGGATAAAAAAAACAACCCTAAAGCCCCATTTATATTTCTCGGACAAGATGTTCTTCTAGATGAGGGCTTCATTTTCATTCGTAACTTTCTTAGTGAAAAAAAAGTTTCAAGCCTCCAGTTTGGAGATTAGTTAAGGTTTACATTACAGGAGTCTTGGCACTCAACTAAAAACTGCATCCTAAACTGCATCCTATGTTTCCTTTTATTTCACATTTTTCAGTAGTGTTTTTTAGGTTTAGGCAACAAATGTGTTTCGTTATATTTAGGTAAACATCATGGTTTAGGCTGAGACACATCTTTGTACAATGTTCCCCACTTTTCCAAAGGGTTTTTGGCAAAACAGAAGTATATGTGTGATGCCAAGAGGGGAAACTGGCTGCATGATATGGTTCCAAACCTATAAGCAAGAATATCTAATGGTTTCCATTTTAAGGCAGCAGGCAACATCTTTGATTTTAGTATCCAATTTGTCTCAACACAGTTGGGCCTTCACATCTTTGGACTGTGATGCAATATTTTTCATTTTTATCCATATTTAACGACTTATTAGTTACTCATATAAAGTACGGACTTCATTTTCAGACAGTGAGCTTTAATATGAGGGTATTCAAAACCAAATTGCAAGAAAATGAAGGACGTACAGCTCTTTAATATGTAGAATGCTCTTTTTAAGGCACTCAGTAAAATTGGGCAATTGACTAACATCCTGTTTCATTTTTATGTATGAGGCACTTCTCCCTTCCTTCTCGATAAATTTAGCATAAAGAGTACTCCTAAGACAACTGACTTTTGAATCTAGAGATGAGCCATCAACTGGTTTGATTACATCCTCAGCATAAAAATCAAGTTGGATATTTATCACTTAATTTTCACATCCCTGTCAATTATCTCAATCCATGTTAAATAGATATCCCTTCACAAAATCAGGTCAAAGGAATAACACTCTCCTGGAGAAACACATGTCAATATCCAAGTCTGCCATGGAAAGACTTCATCGCTGCAAATACAAAACATTGAACACAAGGTTTACACCATTTATGAACATCCAACAATGGGAAGACTTTTGTATCTATTCTTTCATTTCAAGTGGAGTGGAATTGAAAAATTACTGAAAGTGGATGTAAAGACTACATTAGAATTCTTCAACATAACCTCAAACTATCTGCTAGAAAATTTAATCACGGACAGATTTCTTTACATTCAAGTTAATATACATTAAATTAAATATTTGACTCTGGTGATTTCTTTACCCCATTTCAGATAGTGAGTGGTTTAACGTGTTAAGTTAGCTCTGTACTGAGATTGCCAAATGTCATCATGACACAAAGTAATCTTATTTCAAGACTGAAAACCCTCCCCTGCCAATTGCTACTCGTACTATAGGCATGGATGTCAAGGCAATACTGAACTTTGATTTAACTTTTAAAAATGTGATTGATTCTTTATCTGTACTTTTGAAGTAGAAAAAACAGATGAATAAAACAGCAAGTAATTGTTTTAAAACGTCAGATAGCTTATTGTTTCCTGAAATCAATAAATCCACTTGTGCCAATGGTTCAGCTCTCTCGCTGACGCGTTCGTGTTATGCTGAAAAAGTGTAATGAAATCTTCATTATTACCTTATCCCTGCAAACTACAAGATCCATCCATCCATCCATCCATCCATCCATCCATCCATCCATCCATCCATCCATCCATCCATCCATCCATCCATCCATCCATCCATCCATCCATCCATCCATCCATCCATCCATCCATCCATCCATCCATCCATCCATACCTGCCTCTTTAAGGGTGTCTTGGAGTCCATTTCAGCTGTCTACGTACCAAAGGTGGAATACCCCCTGAACTGGTTACCAGTTGATCACGGGGCTCGACCACTTCCACCTGTTTCGGGAGATCATAAACTTTCCCGCAGATGGTTTTTTCTATCTGTGATGTTTCAGTCTTAGAGGAGGAATGTTTTTTTTTTTTAGAAGAAAACTTTCCACTTAACAGTGATGTGTAACTCAATTAGTGGGAGGCAAGTTTATTTAAAGGAGCTGTATGTAAGAGCAATAATAAAACGAATCATAAAATGACCCTGATATGTCAACAGACATTTAAAAATCATGTTCATTTCAAATACTTATGTCACTGACAACAGCACTCAAGCCAGGATATTCCAGTTTAAAAAGAGGAGTTGCAGCCCTCAACTGATGTTTATGTTGTCATTTTTTGTTTTGTCCTGAAGCTCCACCCTCCACCTATCTCCCAATCACCAAGTCAGTATTGTTTCAGCATCCGGGTTGCCAGGTCGGCTCTAATTATCGCAGCCATGGCAGCCTACGTTCCTGCTGCATTCTGCAGCCTAACTGGCAACCTCTGGTCGGGGGGAGGAGGGGGAGAGTACACGCCGCTCAACAATATTTTGAAAGTGACTGCAGTACCAGTTTTGGCCATTTCTTACAGACGGCTCCTTTAAATCGCACATTTTATAGATGAAGCAAATTCAGTGTGCTTTACAAAACTGATTTAAAATAATAGAATCTCAAAAATTAAAAAAAAAATTAAGAAACAATTCTAATGAAATAGAATAAAAGACATTAAATGGATAAAACACATGTTAAAGCAGCACTATGTAACTTTTCCACCTTAATATAATATTTCCAGAGTCATTGTGATGGTACATCAACTTACAACAGGTTTAATGACACCTCTGTCATGGTCGAGGGGTCTGTATCGCTTTCACTGGCACTATGTAACTTCGAGGTGCATGGTAGGAACCCTTCCACACTAAAAAACTACAAATTTTTACGGCTTTTACGGCTTTTAGGCATACGTCACTTCACCCTCTATCCCGATTCGTAGTCGAGACGAAAATGGGCGGGGCGTGGAGCACAGAGCTCAGCAGAAGCTGGTATCATGGCTGAAGCAGCGGAAAAACCAAAGAAAATAAAAGTTTTATCGGAGGAGGCGAAAAAAGAAAGCGGGAGAGTAACAAGCTAAATGCCCGGACAAAAAAATAAATAAATAAAAAAAATAAATAAAAAATGCCCGGACAAGAATAAACATTGGCCCGGTGTCGTGCCAAAAAGTGATTGCCTGCCAGAATCTGATTTCTCCCCTGAAAATGGGTCTTTTTACCTGCCAAAAATTGATTGAAGGCCAATTGAATACAGTTAATTAAAGGTTGTTTCTACCTAAATATGATTTGATCTCATTCTTGAGCTTCATAATATAAATACTAGAGCTCACATGATTGCTTTTAACTCTTTTAAAGGACCATTACAACACAAAATAGGCATTTTCACCTCCCAAAAATGGATTGAAGGCCAAATACAGTTAATGAAAAGTTGTTTCTGCCTAAATATGACTTGATCTCATTCTTGAGCTTCATAATCTGAAAATCTGACGTTTTAGCGCTATCGCTCAACGGGCTGCTGTGCGCGCTCCTGTGGCCAGAAATCAGATTCTGGCAGGCAATCACTTTTTGGCACGACACAGTTATTCACAGGTTATAAAGTATTTTTTTATTTTGCCAGTAAGTATGTTAGACTACTAATTTATGACGAAGTCCCTCTAAAAAACGTGACAGGAAAAAGGTGCAGAGCGTATGAGTTTGTAGGGCGCATTATCTCGCTGAAACAACTTAATAAAACCAAGTTGAACTTAGTGTTCAACTTGAACACATTTTATATTGTTTAGCCAAAAATAGATACATTACCTCTTCGCTATCCATCCTGCAAACGACCGCTGAAAACAGAAAAGTAGTTTTGAAAGTCCGTCCCGTCTTCTCTCATCAAAACAAATGCACGTAACGGGGACAGGAGTTTTCCGGCAGTACGCGTTGGTGCCCATGGGAAATGTAGTGTTCTTTCTGGTAAAGCACTACCAATTTTGTCCAAAGGAGCCGCCAAACTCAACAAAAGCTGAAAGTTACATTGTGCTGCTTTAAATATAGGCTTGCGAAAAAAAAAAAATATTTTAAGGTTAATTCTAAAAGCGGTAATGGTTGCCACGTATCTCAGCTAAGCAGGGACCTTGTTCCAGAGAAAGTGACGAGAAGAAAGAAGGAGTCCTTTAGTATAAAACTACAAAAAATATTTTTGGTTATTTCAGTAACAATCTTAATCTGTAAGCATATTTCCTGGTTTTATGTAAGGTATTCATGAAAGCTTAGATCAACAAAGTTGATACAGTGGGGAGAACAAGTATTTGATACACTGCCGATTTTGCAGGTTTTCCCACTTGAAAAGCATGTAGAAGTCTGTAATTTTTATCATAGGTATTCTTCAACTGTGAGTGATGGAATCTAAAAAAGAAAATCCAGAAAATCACATTGTATGATTTTTAAAGGGATTGTGACATGAAAAACACATTTTTCTTGATTTTTTGTGGGTTTTTTTGGGTGTCTTGACAGCAATTACACCCCAAAAAAACGAACTTTTAACATTCAGTGTATTGTGTGCTTTCTGGGAG
Organism: Cololabis saira; assembly: GCF_033807715.1. Lineage (NCBI taxonomy): Eukaryota > Metazoa > Chordata > Actinopteri > Beloniformes > Belonidae > Cololabis > Cololabis saira. The sequence continues at coordinate 22,475,278 of NC_084606.1, read as the reverse complement.
TTTCCGCATAATTATGCAAAAACGGCGCATCTGGTTGGGTGGCGGACCTATACGTATAGGTCCGCTAAATCACCGCTCCCTCCACCCAGCTCCCTGCCCATCATCTATCCTCTCTCCGCCCACAAGACAAATCACCCGAGCACTGAGCCGCGGGCTGGAGGGAGAGAGACGTCTAAGTCTATCCTCTCCACCCGCGCTCTCCTTTTTGTTTCGCCTACGACCTCAGATCAGACGAGACAACCCGCTGAATTTAAGCATATTACTAAGCGGAGGAAAAGAAACTAACAAGGATTGTTGAAGAGTACCTATGATAAAAATTACAGACTTCTACATGCTTTTCAAGTGGGAAAACCTGCAAAATCGGCAGTGTATCAAATACTTGATATCCCCACTGTATATTAACATCACAGAAAAACACACAACAAGGTAATTAATAAACCTTAGATTCTATTTTGCATGATTTCCATTCAACTTTAATTATGTATTGCCTTACATCCAAACAAAGCTTTTATGACTTTCCCTGCAAAAGCATGGCTATAGTAAAAATTCAGTCATATAAGAGGTTTTTGGCCAACTTCTTTCACAAGTGGTTGGATTTCCACCACACTCAGAAGTCCTCACAGGTTTAATATTGACATTGAAATAAAATTCCACCCAATGATTTGGTTCTGAAGTCTGTAAAACTCATGCAAAGGTGTCCTGTGTAGAGAGGAAGGCTTGAGCTACTGCTTGACTCGTCTGAGCTTGTTTTTCCTCCTGGGACTTTGAATGTCATTTTTTTTCGCCTTGCGTGTGTTGTTTAATTAGGGATTGCTTATCATAGGCGCATGGCATACTACTGAGGGGCGACAACACCCTAGTGTTGTAAAATTAATTATTTCACTAATGTGGACCCTGTGCATGTGAAATAGCTGAACTCTCCCCAAATAGCTCATTAATCTTCAGACAGCCACTCCTGGACTAGGTGAAGTGGTCTTGAATTTCAATACCCATCCTTGCTGGTGTAACCTTTTCCTCTCTCCTTCACTCTCTGGAGTGACCAAGGGGGAACAGGAGCGTTAGAGAGACTAATATTGTCTGCAGCGGTATCTCCAGCACTACTCATCCTCCCTGAGTCATATAATTATATACACACCTCCACAGTTCGCCTTAACACACAGAGAGTATGCACATACACAGGCCTGGACTTTAAAGGGGGGCCCATTGGAGAAGTGTTAATTTATCCAATGATTTTTTTTTTTTTAAGTTTGCTCTGTTCTGGCATAAACAAGTCAAATTGTCCAGGTCATAAAAGAAATGACTTTATGTAAAATGCTGTTCCCAAGAATGATTTCCTGGTCTTTCATTGGTTGAACTAAGTTGAATTTACTTTATTAACTGCTTCAGAATTATATACAGGAACTAGAGGTGTCATTTTTACCTACTTACCATATGAGTGGTTATTTTTTTAAGAACTTTTGATGCCTTAATATGCAAGTGGGGAAAAAGCTACTCATAAATGCCAAATTTTTCCATTGCAGCCTGTTTTTCACAGGCTAAATGTTATATGTCTCCTTCCAGATCCCCTCCATCTCTTCCTTCAACCCCTGGTACTTGTCCAGTTCCTTCTTCTTGATATTACTGTTGCTTGGGATTGCAACGTCAAACACCACTGCTTTCTTCTGAAGTTTGTCGACCAACACGATGTCTGGTTGGTTAGCTGTCTGGATCTGAAAGTCACACAGGATCTTTGCTCTTTCCAACCCATATTCAGTACAGGAACAGATGTTCCTGTACACTATAACCGCTCCCTGGTTGTGCCATTCCAGGTATTCTTTGCATACCAGCATCTTGCATTGTTTTTGAGACATCTTTACACTGTCTGCAGCTGAGGTCTTGTCTGTTGGAACAGACCCCGGCCACTATAGCTGTTGTGCTCAAGGCCTGTTCTTGTGCTATTTTTAATGCCTTTATGTTGGTATTCAGCCCAGCCTTTTTCAGCCACTGTTAGGATTTCTCAATGTCATTCCTCAGTGTCAGCCACTTCTTCAATCCACTGATGGTAAATGCCATGCTAGGGCTTTTCTGCCCATGATGGTTCCTCCTCCTCATCTTCTTCTCCACTGGATTTATTGGTGCATGAGACATTCACTTAGTAGTTTATCCTTATGGGCTTTGTTATTTCATCCTTGATGGTGGCTTTAAATCTCACTAATCTGTGTCCTCCCTTGTTCTGCTTCATGTAGCATCTTATGGTGTTGAACCTGGGGTGAAATCCTCCGTGCATCATGAGAAGCTTCCTTGTCTTGATATCAGTGGCTTCCATCTCTTCCTGTGGCCAGTATACTATACCAGAGGGGTACCTGGTTACTAGCAGGGCATATGGGTTGATGGCCCAGGATTAATTCTTACCACTCATCAGACTAATTTATCCGTCCCAAATGACATTGCGTTATCTCTGCTGTATATCCTAGTGATTTGGATAAGTGAGTTGTCTCACTAACTCTTGGCATACCGCTTGATGTCATCCATGTGGAGGAGGTGGCTGATAATGGCTCCACTTCTAAAATGGCACCAGTAGCCATGCTATGTGATGATCTGGCTGAGAAGGTTTATACCTATAAAGAACAGCAGTGGGGACAGAGCATCTCCTTGGTATACGCTGCACTTGATGGTCACTTCTACATTTGGCTTTAAGTTGGCCTCCACAGTAGTCTTGCAGAGTCCCATTAAGTTATTGATAAAGGTTCCAAGTGTCATGTTGATGTTCTTTTACTCCAAACATTCCAGTATCAACATGTGCAGCATTGAGTTGTAGGCTTTCTAGTCTATCCAGGCAGGGCACTGATTGGTTTGTCTTATCCTATAGTCTTTGGCAACTGTCCTTTTGACCAGTAGTTGGAGCTTAGCTCCTCTGTTGTCACTTCCAATTCCTTTCTGTGCTGCACCTATGAAACTGGAGATTGACTGCGTCCAGTCTGTTCCAGATCCTGTGGGCAGAGAGCCATCGGCCATATTGTCCTGAAAATCTGATGAAGACTGCCTACGGTACCTAAGTGCCTGATTGGCACCTGGGGGTATCAGAAACTCAAAACAAGTTGATAGCAAAATTAGCTGTTTGGCATTGGCAGAGAAGATTTTTTAATTTACATTTTTAATGGGCACAACTCTGCTGCTCATCCCACAAATGCATGTTCCTTACAAATGTGTTACCATTTAAAAGGGAAAAAAACAGGCTTACCAACGGTATAAGATGTTTTGCCAAGAAGCGTTGTTACAACAGAGAAATAATCTACCAAACATAAATGTCCTTACTTTTTAGGTGATATTTATATTAAAAACAATTCTCAAAAAATAGTTTAGTACCTAGTCCTATTCCATATTACTCTTTTTCAATTCTGTAATTTTTAATTATAACAATTACGGTAATCTAAAACAAAATCCACCTGGTTCTTGTAAGGTTATAAACATACGTGAATAGAGGTTTAGGCCCAAAAATTATAATGAAAAATAAAATTAAAGGATGAATAACACTGTTGTGTTAACATCTGTGATAAATACATAGAATGAAAATAGCATGTACTTTATTTATTCACATGTGGGATTTTTGTGTTGGTGCATTCAACAGAGTGATGTTTGCCCTGAAACTACATGTAGCCTATTACTTTGGAAGCAATTGATCGCAGGATAATGCAGGTATCCCTCTACCCATGCTGCTGATTACATGCTGAACTCCAAATTCAGTCTAGCAGCTGTCCATGGTAGCGATTCTCCCTTCAGTGTCGCTGTGAACATTAATTTCTGCTTGTGGTAATTTGATCAAAGTTAATCTAACCTTATCAATTATCCAGCCACTGTAGCTTCATTGTATGACTCTTGTAGCTCCATAAGTGAAAGATCTGTTTATATATATATGTGGCTCTTGGATCATCATAATCATATGGTTTTTTTTTTTTTGTTATTTTATGCTGTGTTTTTGCACTGTGCTGTATCTTGGTTTCTGTTTTTCTTCTGCTTTTTGTGTGACAGACAATCAAGAAGTGTCTGTTTTTCCTAACTATGTTGTTTTCTGCAATATTTAGTTTGCATTCTGACTATTCTCTGCCGTTAATATATACAAATTGTTGACAACTTTATCTTTTTTTATTTTATTTAATACATGAAGATTCAAAAAGGGCAGTGACAATAAAACAATTGCTAGTTATTGTTATGACAAGGCAAGCACAGTCAGGAGATCAAAGGTCTGGAAAAAGGTCAAGAAATGAAAATATTTGGAATGCAAACAAACTCCTCCTCTCCTTACATCTGGGTTTCAAGAACTGATCTCATAGTAGAGTAAATATCTGTACACTAAATGAATAGACCTATTGCTTGCTTGTAATCACAGTTACAATGCCACCCAAATTATAGATTGTTTGGTATATTTTTTTGACTTTGCATTTCTGTTGCTACAGGGGTATCTAACAGGTGTCATGCAAAAACATTTTGTAATTACAGCAGATATTTTCCTTCTTTTGTGTTTAGTCATTAGCAGCTCCTCTAGCAGCCGTGATTTTCCTTCATTAGATGGAATGAAGGTCAACTGAAGTCCCCCTCTTTTATTTCACTAATGATCTATCCAAATTAGACTGTTTTTTGTGCTTTTTGTTGGTAATTGGGTTGTAAGCTGTACATTAAATTGTGTGTGACCACATATGGTGGGCTATGCAAACAAGTGAATGCAGTTTCTGAGTGGGTTTTTGTGTACTTTTATTTGTTCAGATTGGCTTGTCTTTCATTATTATTTTCCATTTGAATAAGCTTGCATTTTTGTAAACCAAAACGTTAAACAGTAAATCTGTGAAGAACTGTGTAGTTCCACACTACCGCTCATTGAGTCTCTTTTTAAGGCAAATTGAAATTAAATTTTTTAAGCAATATTCAGAATGGTCCATATGGTGGCCTCAGTGAGTGAACTGCATCTTCTCACGCTCGAAGGATGAGTCACTGGCTTTGGTTTTTAAGTGCAAATGCAGAGTGGGCATCATCCAGATGTCTGAGCAAATAGGCCTTTTATGGCTGTGTTGTGAAAAATTAGGGTCGCTGAGTTATTAACTCTTAAGTCGGGTAATAAGTTAGACTTCCTGTGGGGACTGTGAATGTGCATCATTTCATGGCATTCGTGAGATTGGTCTATTACCTTTTTTTCAAACTGACCTATCTCCAGACACTAAACTCTGATGAAAGGATCAAAATATGTAATTAACTTCATTTGCATAGCGCCAATCACAAGACAAGTCGTGTCAAAGAATTTAATGCAGAAAGCAAGTAAGTGCAGTGCAGTCCAGCTAGATAAAGTCATTTTCCAGTTCAGTTCAGGCTTTACTTTAGTCTTTAGTAAGAACTTTATTCTTATTTGAGTTTTGTAGCAGGAAGTCCATGTAGTCTTAATGACATGCCATTATGTCATTAAGTCATGTTTGCAGTACAGCTAGCTTACAGGCCTCTTTGATTTAATGGATAAGTACAACCAAGTATCATTAGCATAGCAATTGAGGTCTCTGCCAGGCTACCTAATAAGAGTGTCTAATGGAAGCTAATACAGAGGGAAAGTAAAAACTAGTGTGGCCGATCGATCGGGCCCGATCACGTCATTTTCAAAACATCGGTATCGGCCAAAAAAGTATCAGGACATACTGTTAGGGTTCGGCCGGCTGGGCTTTCCTCCGCAACCTGGTCGTGCTGGGAGCTTGTGTTTATTATAAGATATTGCTTCTGAGACGTTTGTGCTGGAGGGGGAAAGAAGCTTGGCTAAAGGACAGCTAACAACAGCTAGCCTACGCTCAGATAAACGGAGACAATGTCTGAAAGTTTTAAAAAGAAAGAAAAGCTGTCGGAGAAAAGTGACTGTAGTGTTATGTAAATGATTATCTGTTACTCGTTAATCATCTTTTGGTCCACTTTATTGACAACAAACCACAGGGATGACGGACTGCTATTTTGCGGGCTGGTGTTACGGTCTAAAAGGTCCCTCTCTGAACAACCACACTTGGTTCCTACGTTTTGCGTAACATCATTACAACACAGTGACAGAAAACTAACACTTTTTTTTTTAACTTAATTCATTGCCAAAATGTATCTGATTGGGAAAAAGTATCAGAGTTGTATCGGGAGCCAAAAAAAGTGATCGGATCGGGAAAAATCGGGATCGGCAGATGCTCAAGTGATCAGGATTGGATCAGGAGCTAAAAAATCTTGATCGGAACAACCCTAGTAAAAACCCAATGGCAAAATCAGATCAAACATCTGTAAAAGAATGGCAAGATCAGTGGAATCAAAAACAGCCTTGACATTTAACAGGATATGTAGATATAAATTAATTGTTTGATGCAATGAGGTCAGATGATTTGCAACAGTTTTTAAATTACATGGCTCCGGAGTTAAAAGTTAAGAGCATTCATTTTTCATCGTTTTTAAGTTAAGACATTTTTTTTAACAAAACTGCTTCCTTACTATTACAAATAAGTCAGTGCTATTAATTTATATTTGCATCCATTAAAACCAGAATTTATAGTTGGATGGCATGAATGATGTACTTTCCTGAGTAAGAAAGTACACAAATTACTTCATCATTCTGCTGCATTTCTAATCAAACATTCTAACATGAAAGATGTTACATTCAGTACAACCATTGTCCTGTCTTACTCTTTCAATCAATCTCTGGTAGCATATTTCCACTCTCAGATTAAAAATGATACCGCAGCATTCAGCTCAATGTTAAGTCACCCAAACAGGCCCCCCCCACCACTACACATACACACAGACAATGACCCAGGTTTTCATGTTCCTTCACCTTAAAAGAACTCGGCGAACAGCAGCATGACAAATGCAGTAAAGTAAGAGCCACCCAGGCCAAAACCATCTTTTTTATTGGCATTCACTGTTTCCTCTCTCCATCTGCTCAGCACATCACAACCTGATGTCTCCTACCACTGCTGCCCTATTTTTACCTGCTCCTAGATACTGTTTCTCTGCATGATGTCAAAGCACTGGAAAAGAATAAAAAGAGACAGAGCAAGAGAAAGGGAAAGAACTGGTATTGTTCATTTTCAGTGTGTTAGTTAGCCGTGCACAATCATATTTCCAAGAAAATAAATGGGACGTAATAGCAGGATGTGAGTAAACGCTGCATGTAGGCTTGCATCATGTTTTCCTTAAAGCATTCAATTTTCAAACACAAGCTATAATTGTGCAATACCATGCTGTTCATACCTGTTCTATCGACATAAATATCTAATCAGCCAATCACATGGCAGCAAGTCAGTGCATTAAGGAACACATGATCAAGACAACCTGCTGAAGATACAACTGATTCAGATTAGGCAAGAAATGTGATTTAAATTAGTTTAAGCATGACATCGTTATTGGTCTCAGACAAGTTGGTCTGATTATTCAAGAAACAAATTATTTTCACATAGTTATCTCTGGGGGTTATAAAGAATGGTCCAAAAAAAGCGGAACATTTTCAATTCAATTTTCAATTCAATTTTATTTATATAGCGTCTAATACAACAAAAGTTGTCTTTAGACGCTTTCCAGAGACCCATACCCAGAACATGACCCCCGAGCAGTTATTACATAAACAATGGCAGGTAAAAACTCCCCTAGTGGGAGAAAAACCTTAAGCCAAACAGTGGCAAGAAAAAACTCCCCTTTAGGAGGGAAGAAACCTTGAGCAGGACCAGGCTCATAAGGGGGGGCCCTCCTGCCGAGGGCCAGACTGGTGGGTCAGGGACGGCAACAGCACAGCAGGCAGGTGGAAGCAGCAACGGGATGACCAGGGGTGGGAACCGCAGGCCAGCATGCAGCTCCCGAAGCTCCGGCCCAATCATCAAGTCCCAGGTCCATTGAGTGGCAGTTCTCAGGCTGAAAAAGCCCTGTTAATGCTTGATGACAGAGCAGAGGGCTTACACTGGTTTGAGACATGCAACAGTAACTCAAATCACCAATCATTGCAAGCCGAGGTATGCAGAAGATCATCTCCGAGCTGTGAAACAGTTGGGCTACGGATGCGTCGTCTTGAATTCATTGTCTTTGTTTTCAATAGAAACTCGTTTATATATGCACCACTGACATGCATTTTTATAAATCTTTTATTTGAATATTTGTCAGCTGTAATGTTGAAGATTCATATTTCGGATTATTAGGGCCCGAGCACTTACAGTGCGAAGGCCCTATTGTATCTGTAGGAATTTTTTTTTTTCTCGTTTTTCTTCCGACGAAATGAGGGCCTTTTTGCCCCCCTAAACCTGCCCCAAAAGTCACCAAATTTTTCACGCAAGCCAGGCCTGGCGAAAAATGTTATATTTAATGGTTTGCATTAATGGGTGTGGCCTAATGGCTCAACAGCGCCCCCTAGAAAACTTTGTGCCTCAAGCCCCACAATACGGTTTGACGTACATGCACGGAAATCGGTACACACCTGTATCATGTCACAACTTAAAGAAAAGTCTCTTGGAGCCATGGCCGAAACCGAACAGGAAGTTGGCCATTTTGAATTAATCGTGTAATTTTGGCGCAATTTATGCCATTTCTTCGCCGCTTCTTCGCCCGAACCGTAACGTGCACCCAGGTGTGTTATACATCAAAATGTGCGTCTCAATCCTGCGACGATGTGCATTACTTTTCTCAGTCAAAAGCGTTACCGTGGTGACGCTAGACGCCAAAAAGCGCGGCCCACCTTCATCTGATTGGTCCATATTTGATAGTTCCTACTTTCTGCCGTAACTTTTGAATGGTTTAACATAGAGAGTCGTGGCTGGTGTCATCGGACTCGGTTTTGAGTCATTGAATATAATTGGTTCAAATTAGCCCCGCCCCTTCTTCTAATTGGTCGATATTTGATAGTCCCTATTTTTTGCCATAACTTTTGAATGGTTTGACATAGAGAGTCGTGTGTGGTGTCATCGGACTTGGCTTTGACTCCTTCACCTTAATTGGTGAAATTAGCCCCGCCCCTTCATCTGATTGGTCGATATGTGATAGTTCCTATTTTCTGCAATAACTTTTGAATGGTTTGACAAAGACTCGTGGGTGGTGTCATTGGACATGGTTTTGAGTCCTTGACCATAATTGGTGCAAATTGCATGCGCAAAGGCCGGTTCATCGCTTCTTGCAGCTTTAATTTAGCATTGTTGCTCTTAGTTAGTTGCAGACATGCAAAACACAGGCAGCTGGTATCTGGTTATGAGCTATAACCTCTATATATGGCGAAAAAAGTATCACGTCGTCATTTGCCTTTAAAGAGTTGTCATGTACAGTAGGCATTACTTAGGCTAGAGACTTCTGGTGAATCAATGTTTTACTCACCTGATAATTGAAATTAAAAGTTTGTTTTTCTTGACAACTTCTCCCTCTCAGCTTTGTTATGATATACCATGCTGAAATCGTTAAGATGGAATGAGCATTTATGGCACAATTTAACCAAATTCTGCTAAAGAAATACTGTGTAAAAAGTATTTCCTACAGTGACTCTAGCTGCTCATTTAGTTACCAAGTCATCCCTTACCAGCTCCTTTAGTGTCTTGTTTGCTAGATATTGAATCAAAGTCTCTGTAGTTTTGTTGGTTAGCCTCACAAATTCCAAATTTGAAGCGTATACAACTTGCTCAGTTGGGTTACCACTAGTTTAATGCTAAATTGTGGCATGAAAATCTTGCACTGTGAACCTCACTAAAGGGATGCTTTGATCTGACTGGTGAAGCTTGCTTGTGTAACATGCTACGAAAAAGTTTCTGCTCATTTTTCATATGATTATAAAAAGTGTGCCCCAGACAGTTAGGTGCAACAAAAGTGTTAAGATAGAAAAAATGTGCTCCTTTTCTAGGGTTAGTCAGCCTTTGCTCAGCAGACTTCTGGATTAAATGAAAATAATATATGAAAACAGCCTTTGATGACATACTGTATGGCCGAATGTGTGCAGACCGTCGCCTACAATTTTTGGTTCAATTTTTGGTACAGCTTTTTTTCTTTAAATTGTATTTGGAGCTTCAAAATTAAAGATTTCTCATCAAGTAAACTGACTCAATTACACCAGAATAATATGTTCTATTTACAATCCCTTGTTTTTTAAAAAACTCTCATACCTGCACTTGTCATACCAGGAATGACATTTTTTGCCTTTAGCAGTTAAAAATAACCATACTGTAATGATCTGTAGTTAAGAAACAGAAATCGAGTGCTTCTATTTCAGAATAACACTAGAGTCTCATAAATACGTTTTTGATCATTAATAAAGAAGGGAGCTTCTAATGTTAGTCTTGACTCCCAAAATTTAGAACCCTACAAATCTCCCACAGCTGTGTGTAGATTACTCTTTAATTAAGACAAAGAGGAATGCACCACACACACATACTGCAGCTTGAATACCTTGGTGTCTCTTCCTTTTAGTTGTTGGCGCTCAGTTAAAACAGTGTGCTTGAGAACAGTGGTCCAAGACTTAAAGACATGATTGGTGAGTAATCACTTATCATTTGTCCTCATGTGCATGACCGTTGGTGCAAGTTTCGCTCTTCATATGTGTTATTCACACTTAGGTTTTGAAAAGAACATTCATGTGGAAGTGTGTGTGTTTTACCTCAGCAGGCGCCGCAGTGCTCCCTGCCTGCTCAAAGCATTTATGCCCAACCTTGTCCAAGGTTAATCTGTCACTCTTGCTGTATATTTGCATTCATCCTTATCTGCACTTCACCACTCAGCTGAGTGTCTATCTGCCCCAGCCGCTGCTCAAACCTAATCGTCTTTGTACATTATAGATGGACCTCCAACAAAGTAAACAGACACACACAATTCTTTCTCCCCACTGCTGAAAATCTCCTCTTTCTTTTAGAAACCTCCCCCTCTGCTCACTCCCGATACTTATTCCCACAGTGTCAATATTTGCTTTATATTTAAAGTCTTAGCCGGCCATTAAGGTGGCTGCTTCTCAAAAGTAATGTATTTATCGCTGCATGGGAGGCAGTGTTGCTTCAAATCTCTCTCTTGGCAGCAGTAACTTCACACCAGTGCAAGAGCAGCACAGGAGGGCAACAACTGTGCCAGTCTGTTAGTTGAGAAATTGAAAGGCTGGGCCTCAATGAGCAGTACTTTGTTCTTTCTGCATTTAAAATAATGTCATAAACCAATAAAGAGGCAGTAGGAGTGTGTACAATATTTATTTTTCTTTTTTAGCATGAGGATGCATACCTGAGCTAAGCACAGAGAACCTTGTGGAAATTAAAAAGCAGGGAGAAAAGCTGTACAACTGGCCATCTGCACTATGACCGTCATCGAACACAGAGCATAACAAAGAAATATAATCAGTATATTTTATTTTATTTTATTTTTTGAAAACACAACGGGCACATAAGCCTTTCGAATCTGCAAGAGAGAAAACAAACAAACAGAAACGGGAACAGGCAGCGACACAAACAGCAACCATTTCAGGTCTCTAAAACTGAATCAAAACTTGGCTACTGCGATTATCTGTCCCCCCAAAACTTTGGGGTGAGTATGTAGGTGAGTGAGCAGGTTTGTATGTCTGTGTAACTGTGTGTCTGCAAAGTGAAAACAAGGCTTTACCTGAACTGCAACTACAGTGGAGGAGGGAGGGCACAACCCCGCCACCCGAGAGACCAGAAGTTGACAAGGAAGATACCCGAACCCAGACCACCCACAGCCCCAAGAGGACCTGAAGAGGGCGGAAGGAAACCCCCCGCCAGCAAGGCCCGCCCCCTCCCAGCGGTGACAGAGGGAAGCCCCGGGCGGGGCCCCCATGACCACGGGAGGAGGCAGCCAGGAAACCCACGGTGATGGACCAGGACCCAGCCGAGCACCAACCACCCGGCATAGGCCAATCACGTGGCCAAGAGATCCACACCCTCCAGGCCCACAACCCCCACCTGGCAAGAGGCCAGCCTGCCTGGAGGGCGAGGCCATCTCGAAAGTCGACGCCAGCGGGCCAGCACCCGCCCCAATGAAAGCGGGAACCCCACAGCCAGAGGTGTGCCCAGCTGCAAGGACAGCAGGGGGAAGTGGAGACGGTCACGGAGCGCGAGAACCCCCCAACAAGTAGCCACCCAGACAAGCCCAACAGCAAAGAGCCCCAAACCCAAGTTAGACAACAGACACCCATTCATCCATCCATCTATCCATCCATCCATCCATCCATCCATCTTTCCATCTCTCCATTTTCTATACTCGCCTTATCCTTTGCAGGGTCACAGGGGTCTGCTGGAACCTATACATACACTCACCAACAAAGATCATTCTCTCACCACTATTTGTGATCAAGAAATTTGATTAGTGTTAAGAAATAAGTCAGCCTCCCATTTTGAGATCGGAAGAGAGACTGAGTTATCTATTTTGGACATTAATCTGAACAGTTTTGATAGTAATTTTGGGTGGTTTAGATTAGGTAATTCTGATACCTTAATGGGAAGTTGCAGATCCAGTTGGTTGAGTTTATATTTTTTACTTATTATGGACTTGTTTGTATTATGGAGTTGTTGGTTTTCTATAAATGTGTTAAGTAATTCAGTATTTAACAGTGAGTGTGTTAAAAGGTACAAAATTTCCACTTGATTATATTGATTGATTGATTATATGTTGTAAATACTTGATTCCTTGGTCTCTCCATTAAGTTTACCATCTTTTTATCATTTTTCAGAATGTCTGGGTTTTTCCAGATGGGTGTGCAATCACATGGAGAAAGTGATTGGTCATTTTAAAGCAGCACAACGTAACTTTCAGCTTTTGTTGAGTTTGGTGGGATCTTTTGGACAAAAGCGGTAGTGCTTTACCAGAAAGAACACTACGTTTCCCATGAGCACCAGCGCGTACTGCCGGAAAGATCCTGTCCCGTCGCGTGCATTTGTTTTGAGAGAAGACGGGACGCTTTTCTGTTTCACCAAGTGAACAGACGGAACGCAAAAAAAAAGATGTTAAACTGCTGGAAAGGAACTGGAATTTACCGGGATACCTTAAACAAGGAAGCCAGGGAGTGGTATATGGAGAAAATAATGATTATTAACGGTTTGGGTTCATATGAAATCCCTATCAAAGAGTTGAGCTCCTCATTGGAGCTCCACTCTTTAGTAAGGATTTACTGCCTCAGTTATGCACAACCCACGTCCCCGGGGTACCTTGTTTAGGAGTGTTTGGCAGCTGCTTTGGTAAATGTTTGACTCGCCATGAGTTTCAATAAATTAGTATAATAGTACAACATACAGTACATGTTTTGTATCCCTCTCACTTCTCTATTCTTTTTTTTTAATTGCTATATTATGCTGAAGAGGCTCTGAGGCGTGAGCAATATTTTTTTTTTCCTCTGGAGATTATTTTTTTCCTCTGCAGCTACTAATAGAGTTAATATTTTTTCCTCAACAAAATTAATCGCACCGCAGAGAGCTGGCCAGCAACTGGGTTTAGCTGGAGAAGTGGGGAATAAAACCCGTATGAATGATCCGACCCCGGTCTGTGAGTGTTTGTTTGTGGTTTAATAAACCCGTGTTTTGATCCAACGCCCGTCTGTGTGCGTGTTTGTTTGTTTACTGAGGAACGTTATGTTTGGTCGTTACAGCCGCGATCCAACCGAGCCGACAACTCTTTTACTCTTTTACTCTGTTATCTCAGATACTTGGCCGGCCTCCGTGGTTCTTCCTCCAAACAAAGTGGTAAAAAGTTAAACCATTAGTCATGCAGGTCTCTGAACAGCTTCTGGACAAAGATTTTCGAGGCTATATCTCACATACGGGGTGTCAACGTTGATCCCGATCCTGTAATCGCTGTTTTTGGAACAACACCCTCAGACGCACAATTTACTATCTTGCAGTTAAATGCCATAGCTTTTTTAACACTGATGGCTCGGAGGCTAATTCTTATGCAGTGGAGGTCGGCTGCACCGCCCTCATTTAAACACTGGGTTAAGGAGGTGCTTTCTATGATCCCACTAGAGAAGCTGAAATATAGTCGTAGTGGTCGTAAGGACAGATTTATTCAAGTCTGGACTCCCTTCATAGAATTCATTGAGAACATATCTCTTACTTGATACTATCCTAACATGCTGCATATGAAGTGACCAGCTGGATCTGTGCGCACGATTGAGAGAGTCCCCGTCATGCTTTCAATCCAAAATATAAGTCTATCGAGGTATGTGTGAGTGCATATCTACATACAGATATAATGTTTCCTTTTTTTTTGATAATTCCGTTAAATTTATTTTCATTTTAATTTGTTTTTTCTTTACTTATTGTTTCTGACCTTGTGAGGGGTGGGTGGGCGGGGTTGAAATGTTATTGAATGTTAATTATTCTGTAACATGGAAAAAACTATAAATAAAGTGTTTAAAAAAAAAAACTTGGTCACTTCAGAGTACAATATCCAAGATTGGATGTGTCTGATATCTGGTCATGCCCAGCAATGGACTGCTGACCTATAAGCAGTGTAACCCTGCTTTTTGCCAGAAGAAATCTGGCCCAGTGACCCTGAAAATAGGAAACAGTACATAATGTTTAGAGTTGTGCAACCTGGGGTCCAGTCAAATGGTCAGTGCTGCTCAGAATACATAAACACTACTGACAGAAGGCCTAAACTGGCCTATATCCATTGTTTTCCTGTCAGTGTGACTGTTTTGATAGTTTCAAAGCTGTGTAAACACAGAAATCCAATCCAAATTTTTAAATCAAAACACGGTCACTTCGGTATCCAATATCCAAGATTGGCTATGTCTGATATCTGGTCATGCCCTGCAATGGACTGCTGACCTATCCGTGGTGTAACCCTGCTTTTTGCCAGAAGAAATCTGGCCCAGTAACCCTGAACATAGGAAACAGTTAGTTTTGTGCTGGAGGACATATTTTTCAGCAGAGAAACAGAACTTGTTGCAACCCTGGCAGCCCTGCAAAATATTCTCAAAAATATTATGTTGCTACTACAGCTGACACTGACATTGGTCACATGATCTCTTGATATAAGACACCTTTATTTATTATTGTGAGCCATCATATCAGATCTTGACCAACTTAAAATTATATCAGAATTGGACAGCTGCTTAGCTGATAAACTGAATGTAACCACATAGGACAAACTAACCAAAAGCATGGAACCCGAGAGCTTTTGGTACCAAAAATCTTGGTTATAGATTATTTTTTGTGTAAATTGGGACAAGTAAGCCTCTTGCCTTATAAATATGCAGTATTTCTTTTTCCTGGTATGAATTAATTCTAAATATATCTCCATTAAAAATATACTTAAAATACTATCTTTTTATGGATGTCCCAGAAATTGTAGGTTTATAAAGCATCATGCAATCTTACAGACCTCTACATCATCATGTTTTTCTGCAAGTGTACCTTGTCACATACCATCAAACTTAAGTTTGCTTAACAGCCACCTTACACATCCCAATTCATTTGAAGTAGGAGTGATATCTCTCTGGAATACCATCTTGAGCATTCCTGGGAGCACACTTTCTCATGTGTTGTTTATACAACTGCACAAGCACACAGAAGGTTCAGCTTGCTGCTTTAAAGCAATGTTGGAATTCATCATCTTACCTTTTATCATGTTTGCCAATAAAAGCTGTTCACCGGCATACACTCAGACATCACTGAAGCTGTCTAGGGAATCAACTGTTACCTCAGAACCTCTGGCAACACCAGCGCTGGCAGGCAGAATCAGGGAAATGTAATTTTAAAGTTATGGTAACTGTATTTACTAATCCTAAAGTTAGGAACCCCTCTTTTTCTATACATATATTAATAAATATATATGAAGAAGTAATTTAAAAAAATCATGTGTCTTTTTAAGTACCTAAGACAAACTTACAACATAGGATTTTTTTTCCATTTGACATTTTTTGAAACACAAAAATGATGCAAAAGAAGAAAATCCCTTTTGAATAATGTGTAGATCCACCTTTAGTAATAATTAGGGGTGTAACAATATATTGTGCCACGAAATTTCGCGATACAAAAACGCCACGAAACGTGTCATGGAGGTGACAAGGTGTATCGCGATATTGGGTTATTAATATTAATCTATTGTGTTGACTAAAAACGCGCATCCGACCGCGCGTGGCGACCGCGCCTCGACCCGCGGACCAAAATCTTACTCCGCTCAGAAGAAAGTAGTACCTTTTTGCGGTCCCGATCACGAGACTCTTGGGGGGTTTTGAGCTCTTAACTTTTAAGTCTGGTGTAGAGTTAAGCCTTACTTTATTAAATTAAACCTTTTTTGGGTCGTGAGTAGGATAAACACGGGAAAACTTCTTCCGAGTTGGAGTGTACTTTAATGTCCGCTCAACAGTGTAGGATTTTAGAACATCAACACAGCACCTAGTGCCGTACTGTGGCGTATCACTCCGCCCAATCTAAACCAGACTAATCACTACAGATAAACTAACTAGTCTAATTATAGTCCCTGATTTACATCAGAATATAAAAAATATAAAGAATATATAACCTTAACAAAAATAAATCTCCTCTTACACTTATAAGGTGAGCATGAATCAATCTTTTTTATGATGTAAAATTGTATGTAATTATTTACTTTTATTTATTTATTTAATTTTAGTTGTTAAATTTCTGGAAAAGTAAAAAGTCAAATCATACATGAGAGAAACTATTCAGTTTGTGGCAAAATATTTTTATTGTATGAAACTGAAGATGCATAATGCAAACCTGACATTTACTTTTAGTTCAGTTTGTGGAAAATGGTTGGCCTGGCTTTCTCTTTAAAACTTAAACAGTTATAAAGCATTACAAACTGTAGGGCAAACGCACAGCATTGTTTTGTATTTTGTGCCTTTCAAATAAAATACAAATTTTTCCAGCCATGTGTTCCTCATGCAAGGTTGTTAAAAAAATACTGCTATAATATCGTATTGTATCGTTATCGTGACCTCAATATCGTGTATCGTACCGTATCGTGAGATTAGTGTATCGTTACACCCCTAGTAATAATACATTGATATAGTTTCTGTTTGAGTTTATCAGTATCTCATATTGATGTGGGGGATTTTCTTTTCCCATTTCTCTTTTAAAGACAGCTTCAGTTCATTGAGGTGTTTTTTTTTTAATGTGCATTTAACTAAACAAAGTCCTGCCAAAGCAGTTTAACTGCCTCTGGACTTTGATCAGGTCATTTGATTCTTCTGTTGTATCATCCTGATGTGCATTTGATGTGGTGCTTTAAAACACTGTCTTGTTGCTTCTCTAGGACAACTACCTATGTCTTTCCCTCTTAGCATTGTGTCAACACACACCTCAGTGCTCTAGTCCAACAAAGTGCCAAAACATCTGCTTTTGTATAGGTCTGCAAACCAGCTGAGGATTAATTAATGAAGGGTAGATGATTAGCAGCATGTGGCTATAACTTACCCTCTTAACCCCTCTGAAATAGTGTGAGGTGCTTAGTATTGTGCAGATTTGTTTTTCCTTTATTTCTTCTTCTCTTTGGCTGCATTCATGTTAAATAAAGGAAACCAACGATGCATAATTTATTTATGTAAAACAAAATAATGAAGCCATTATTAAAAAAACATTAATTTATGGTTACATTGGAGACTGTATTTGTCTAATACTAAGACCCACCAAAATGTTCATTATGACTTTACACACTCATAAAAATAAAATGTTTTTTTTTTCTCCCACCTAGACGTGGAAAAAAAGGGAGAGTATCTTGTTCTCAGCAGCCACTATCTATGATGTCATGAGTTCCCCATTGTACTGTATAAGTATGAAGAAGTGTACTGCCAGCAGACTGTTGTACAGTTCACTGAGCTGTGTTGGCACGTCTGTGGGGATCTAGAGGCCAGAAGTCAAGTTCCTCATGTGGACACTGACTGACAACCTTCGTGTTCCTGTGCAGGTGTGTGCGTCCCATGCACAACTGGGCGCACCGGCATCAAGTGCTTGGTGACATCTCCCTTCTTTCCGCCAAATTTTTGTCCTCTTTCTCCCTCCCTCTTGTCCAGTGCCAGTGACATCTTGACAGATTAAACCGCTGCACGCTCCAGTTCTTGGATAGATACACTCACAAAGTGCAGGGACGACACCGTGGATCAATACGGGAAAATACAGACTCTGCAACAGACATCACCCACCCATACTCGCATTGGAACACACTACATGTACAGACATTACTCATCTACACACACTTCAGAAAAAGATGAATCCACTCAAGTACAAAAAGTAATGGAAGTAATAAAGATCACTAGCACAGTGGATTAAATGACTGTGCCACTCACAGTGACAAACACAAAGAGAACTCTGTCTCTTACCCCTTTTATGGACCTTAGATTCTGGCTTTAGCGTGCAGCTCCTTTCAGTATGAAAAGCTTTAAAATTATAACTGTCCACCAAATTGCTGTCATACCAAATTAGCAACTGCTGAAGCTTGTGAAACTATAAAAGCATTTAGCTGCCGTATAGCAAGATATTTTCAGGAGCTGATTATGAAAACATAAATAAAAAGAGACAAATGGGTGTTTAGGTTGCTTTGTGTCTACTGGAAGCTTAAACAGGTAACTGTTTGCAAATGCTAATGAAGTTGTCAGTGCTGCAATACAATTACAAAGAGAAAGAATGTTTTTTTTTCCAAGATGTTTTTTTCTTACTGGAACTGCCATAGCAATGCAACTGCATCTCCACTTGAGTTCAGCTAAGAATGCTAAAATTGAATTTTCTAATAAACCTTGCATGTGCAGTATCAGAACAAAACACTTTGATTTAGAATGTCTTTCTTTTCCAGATGAATGTTGTACTTGTGAAGGTTTTTAGCCTGGCACAAAATGCCAGTTTTATTTGAAAACTGTAAAGTGGTCATGAAACAGAAGTAGATTATCTTTTAGAAGCACTGTCCTGTTTTGGGTTTTGTGCATTCTAAATGCAGTACTCAAAGAGAAGCTCACTATCTACACAGGACACAATTGCCAAATTCTTAATTAGTTTTAAAAACATGGTAGGTATATAGGTAGAATATACAAGCTTTTAATGATATGATCTTCTAAACATGTACAGTATACACGTCAGTCAGCCTTAGACATGGTATTAACATCCATGCTGAGTGGGTTATAGGCTACTTGTTATCACGTTAGATAATTGACTCCAGAGCTGTTGATCAAGACCAAACAGCATAATCATTGTTATTGTAAAGACAACATAGCTTGTGCTGTTAGCTGAACTGAGAGACCACTGCAGCCAGTTTTGGGATGGCCAGGGAGGGTTTGGAGGCAAAGCAGCCTAAAGCAGCGATCTTTGCTCTAGTTTGAAGGCTGTTGGCCATGGTTATCCAGAAGATACCATGCTGGACTGCCTCTAGTTTATCAGCTTCTACCTCTTTCAGCAGCGAGATCTTCCTGACCAACGACATTCACCTCAGATCATTTCAGGGTCCTTCCATGCTGACTAACCATTTAATTATTTAACAGCATCCAATATGAGCGTTGCCAGACCTGAAACACGAAGAAGGAGACGCCCACTGGGAGTCATAGTCACACAGTTTCGTGGCTTGGTTTGTAGGCTTGCAAGACCCACACCTGACTCCAACCAGCCTAGCTACATGAGCAGCAGACCAAGCATTCCCTGATCCTAGTGGACCTCATCATTTCAGCTCTGGCAGCTCTCATTTCAGATGTCATTTAAGTATCGGCATTTAGAATAAGGATGTCTGGACATATTAGATTGGAAAATTAATTAGAATCATTGGTTAGCATAAGATAAGTCAACCAAGCTAAAAGAGGTAACTTGACTGGACTAAGGTGGACTTAGTCCAGCCACCTTCCAAGCCTGCTCATTCTTCCTATTTCCAACTGGACTCCATGCAGTACAAGCAGCAAAGATGCTTTGAAGCTCTCAGAGAACCTCAGAAGTCCAGGGAACCAGGGAGGATGCCAGACACTCTTGCATCCTCATTATCCATGTTTGATACGAGTCATATAATACATGGTTTCCAAAGCTGGTAGCCATGCAGGTGCATCTCCTACTCTAGTAGGGAAGGGGCTAGCAGAGCAATGGGTCATTTACATTTAAAGCGACAAGCACAGACTGATCTGAAAACAGAAGCTGGGAAGAATAATCTTTTGGATGTTTTGACCAACACAAACACCTCATTTTGAATACTCAGTATTGTATGAATGTTGTGGAAACGCATATAACTTTTTCCCTTTATACATTTATTTTACTGCCCCCAGTTGAGTCAGAGGCTCCGCAATCTTGAACCATAAATGTCATTTTCAGTATCTGAATACCCTCAGTCCAGTGAGAGCAAGTACACTGGGTAGCATCACTGACTGGATGTTGCATATTTTTACAGCTCACAGACTATCTTTGTATCAGTTTTTTAAACAAGTTGTGATTTGAAAACCGTGTATTGTGGAGTCAGCCTTAGAAGAGCCAAGTAGAACGCATCAGATTTGCTCCACTGTCAGAATAAATCAGCACATTTTTTCATTAGCAAGTAGCAAATTACCTCTGGAATGAAGTGGTATGACCCGTGGCAGCCTTAACACCTGCTATATTTGTACCGCACATGTAGCAGTGGAGTTTGCTTCCACTCCGAACCAAAGCTGAGGTCCCCTTAATGGAATGTTGGACAAATGATGTCTCTGACTGGTGTCTTTATTGATTCAGCCAGGGTGCCTGAATGTGATTAAGGGGATTTAAAACCCATGCCTGCTGACGCAAATCATGGCTGGAGGTAATATAATGTCCAGATGAAGCAGCTAGATCCATCCCAATGGGGAGGTGGCCCTCTCCGACCCTGCGTAGGCTCAGGCAATTAACATTGCCAAAGTGCAACTCAATAACAAAATCTCCAAAATGGAGGAAGTGCTTGCATGGCTAATCCCCTCTGCCTCAGAAAGGCCCCAAGCCCTCTTAGTTGAGGATGCCGTTGAGAATGCAGGTCAGGGATGTGAAGAAAGCCAAGCCAAGCTGCCATCAGTCTAGATACTGGAGATGGCTGGACAGCCGCCAAGCGAAGAATTATGTTAATGTTTTTTCTAATGGTAAAATGGAGTCGAATACATTAAGATGTCAGTAGACATGACATTTTTTCCCCATATGCTGTTTGGAAAAGCAGAACAGAGAGCTTTAAAGCTGTCCTGTGTGAATTCAACAAATCTGTTTTGCAGAAACATATTGAATATACATTTTCTATTTATATATGTTTTGTTCACCTGAATTCAATGCTGTGTATTAAACAGAATACACTGTGGGGGCTATTTGTAAATAAGAGACTGCTAAATGCACAAGCAGTAGCTCCTTTCATGGTTTGGTATAGCGTGTCCGTCTCATTAGTCTATTCCTAGTTGTAAATGCTGGTGTTTGATGTGGAAAATGCTCTGACCATGTGTTGCAGCTTGTAATAATGAATGTTTCATGCAGGTTGGGCCCAAATGATCTGTCAATTCTGATTAGATTATGATTACCGGGGTAGAAATGTATTCAAATGAGTTCATTATCAGTCAGATCAGAAGCAGACCTAGCTAGTTTGACTATTTACCAGAACTTTAAGTGTTTATGCTGCAATTTATCAAAATGCTGGTGCAGTTCCTGCAGTTAGATATGCATATGTTGTAATGCATCATTTAGCCAATTAGCCAAGTGCTCTTTTATTTGAAGTTTGTACTGTGCTGCTGATGATACTCTTGCCTTTTATGTATTTATTTATTTTTTTACAATGTCTAACTATACTAACTACATTAGAAAAGGAACATTTTCCGTAAGGTCCTGCACAGTTCAGAGTGTCGGGTAGATAGATATAAGGGCCAGCCAGAGCTCTAAATCTGGTTCTGTCTGCAGCCTTCCCTCTCTGCACCAGCATTGGTTTCCATTTCCGCAGGGTCACTGTTGAATGACTGCATCGGCTACTCTGATGTCTACGGGGACCAGGCCAGTGGGCCAACACGACTCGGGGTGGTGACAGGCGTGCCCCTCCAAGACACTAACATGACGCACATTCACGGCAGATGGCTCCATGACACGTGTGATTCGGCCCGTAAAGGCTCAGTTCTGAACCCAGTCTCGACTGAATAAAGAAAATGACCACCAGGACACACAAGTCTTTTGTAACTTTTGGTTATTCCACAGAAATCTGATCTGTTTTGTTTCCTTTCTCCAATTTATGAACTTTATTTAAACATTGATAGTCTGCATTGTAGCTCTCTGAAAATGGTCTCTCAAACATGCAATATTTTGGACAGGAATAGAAATGAAAATGGCATTTTCTGCTGGAAGATGTTTATGTGACTGAAATACTTCACCAATACCCCCCTGGTAGTCATGTCCTCATCATATCCTTGATTTTTGATTGACATGTTTTCATGAGCTGACAGTGTATACCATCAGAAGACTATGGGGCTCACAAGGTGAAGATGGATCTTGTCCGCTGACTTGTTTAAAGATGAGAGACGGGGCCCTAATTGGATATCATCTCACTTTCTTTCCCCTAATTAGCGCTGCATTGCTTTATGAACTGATATTAAGATTCAGGAGAAATGGTAATTAGCTAAAGGTTATTAGCAGCCAGGGGCACATGGACATGGAGCGTGCTGGGCAGTGTAATGACTGCACACAGTTGTGTTTATTTTTTCCTCACTGGTGCACACTGTTACTGTACAGTACGTGCAGCTTTTCCACAACACGTTTTTCATGATTACTTGGTTCAGATTCACACTAATAAATAACCGTGATAACAAATGTGTTTCTGGTGCTCTGTAGCAGCAGCGAAAGAAATATTCCATAAATGTTCCATCCATCCATTCATCCATCCATCCTTATTCCTATTCATAGTCATAGTCCTGCAAAAGCGGGGCACATGATGGGATGTGGCTCCCTGGTGATTCAGAAACTTCTGCTTGTCCAAGTTTGGCTTGTGGGAGGCTGCAGTTGAAGCAGAGAGGCCCAGATCTCCCATTTTAATTTGATATATCTCACAGGTTCTGTGAAAATTTAATGTGAATCTAGACTTAAAATCTTTGACTTGAACACAATGAACTCACTAAGTACAGATCATTTAAATAAAATAATAATAAGAGTTTCGGTCTGCTTAATTAAAAAGAAATGCAAGAGTAAATGACAAAGGTAACAAGGATGAAATATAACATTTCTCCTTTGTTTCAGTGCAGAAATGCAACTAGAACGAACTCTTAAGGTTACAAGTAAGTAATTATAGCTCTTAAACAAACTATTTCCCTCTTCAAAAGAGTGAAATTGAAGTGTGAGGCACTGGGAAAAACAATCAAGCGCACTACTTGTCGAAATGCATTTACTTTTCATCGCTGCATGTTACATAACATCATCAGCCAGTGCATTTACCTGTGAGCTTTAATACAGAGTCAGAGCAGTACATTGTAAAAGGGTACAGTGCCGTTCAGTTGGTGTAACAGCTAAAGACTAAGAAGTGACTTCTTATTCCCAGCAGAGCCATTTATCATGCTGCCAAGGCAGAGTGCGTGCAGCCTTGATGGTAGAGACTTCGCTCTGATAGGAAGCCTTTTTTTCTGTGGTCTCGACTGCCACTGATTATCACTTGCAACTCCCGCGCTGGACTACACAAATCCTGAGAATATAATATTATGGTCAGTTTGCCACAAACACACATACACACACATGCTGGCAGTGGCTGAGGAGACGACGGCGCCGCCTTTTCAGAGCATAAATACTGCAGAGCAGGGTGTTATACTCACAAAACCCGAGTGCAGTCACAGTGTTTAAATCAAAGATACAAAATAAAACCATCTGTTTAGCGCTGACTCTACACAAGCAAGTCTTTTAAACCCTCTGTGTGTGTGTGTGTGTGTGTGTGTGTGTGTGTGTGTGTGTGTGTGTGTGTGTGTGTGTGTGTGTGTGTGTGTGTGTGTGTGTGTGTGTGTGTGTGTGTGTGTGTGTGTGTGTGTGTGTGTGTGTGTGTGTGTGTGTGTGTGCGCGTGTGTGTGCGCAAGTGCAAGAACATGGCTTTTAGAAAAATGTATTTGATGTTTATAGACAAAGTCAAACATTGCATTGCAGTTTATCTGCACACATTTTTCAGTTAAGACAACAAGAATCGGTCTGTTTCCATCATTCTGGCCATCAATTATTTTTTTTCCCTTTTCCCTCCTTCCAGTTCTGCTGGCTTTCATGTTCAGTTCTGAGGTGCAGTTTTCTAATCCTCCAAAAGAGGACAGTGTGGAACATGTGATCTCCGGGGAGAGAGAGAGAGGGAGAGAGAGAGGGAGAGGGGGAGGGAGAGAGAAAGACACATGCAGGAATGAACTTGGAGACAGAGGTTATATAGTGTGCTAAAGAGAAACAAAACATCCGTGAAAGTAATGTTTTTCTCAACCATTTGACTGAACTTACCTTAATTTAAAATATGGCTCCTTTTAGGGTTTTTTGTTTAAGGAAAAAAAAGAATCTTAAACTAAAAAGAAAACAAGAACATAATGATGAGCTTTCTAAATCTGAAAGATCCATCTTAGATTTCTTCTTTGTTTAAGCTCTTCCCTGCTCATAACAAGAACGCATCACTCTGCTCCGCGTATTCAGCCGATAGAAAATCACAATCGAGGTGGAGAGAGCAGGAGGATGGAGGAAAAAAGAAACAAGACACGAGGAGGAGTGAGAGAAAGAGGTTGATGGTTAAAGACAAAGTGAGAGGGGGGTGGAGGAGGCGATGCACTGTGTTGCAGGAAGCAAAACAGACAGCTGCGTGAGGCTCACAGGAAGAGACAGCAGCCAGGGGAGAGATGCTTCATGCCGGCGACGTGAGCCGTTCTGACACACGGGTAGCAAAGCGAAAAAGGGCCGACACAATGGCAGAGGCAGAGAGCGCTGGCAGGCATCGGGATTTACAGTACTGGGCTATAACCACTTTAGTTTTAGCCGTTTCTCAGCAGCTAAAAGCTCAGTGGGGATGCATTCCTTCACATGAAACTGACCTTCATTTCCTTTTCTTGGTTCCTCAAGCCCAGTTCTTAAGGAACCAAGAAAAGAAAAGACCGGCTGCCTTTGATTCAAGCCTTTGAGAAACTTCTTTGGGTTGATGTCCAAATACTGCAAATATAGACACTGATCCTCGTTGACATGTCATTAGACTTGAATCTAAACAGATTTGTAGAGTTTTTGTTATATCTGTCACTGGATCATTATTCAAGTTCAAAGGTTAAGGATCGAGGGATTATGGAAAAACATTCATTCTTCAAGAACCAAGAAAAGGAAGTCCAATCGCCTTTTATTCCACCTTTGAGAATTACCATGACTCGGATGACAGTGTACCCAATAATATCAACCACATAAAAAAGCTTCATATCAACCTGTGTAAGGTCATATTTGTAGAGAGCAACACAGTCTCTGAGAAGCTGTTTGTAAGTCCATTTTGTCCAACTTTAAGTCCAACACTTGTATTGGTACCTGTGGCTGACATATAAACAGTGTTTTTTATGCTTTTTTAATCAACATCAAACAGAAGATGAGGGGATGTTGACCTGAATGTTGTAACAGTTGGCGTCAATGGCACTGGTTCAAGCTCTTGATGAGACTCCTGTCATCCTGAGCCTATCTTTTTCTCTTCATAGATGAGGCGGTAGTAATGAACAGCTTACTGGATAGCTGCTATCACCATATGGTAGGCATGTGCGCAGAACTTTGCAGCAGAAATAAACATATTCACATCCTGGTACAGAAACAGTTTTGGTTGTTAAGGCTGGATTTCACATCAATCTCCGGCAATTGTACAGGAGTACATTTATGTGTCGTATGAGGTACATCATGTAAGTGTGTATAATTCAGATGTGGCTTTTGATTGATAGCTGGTTATGGTTAAGAGCTAGCTCTCATCACTTTAGCTCCTTAGTCTTGACTTGCCTTTTAAGATGTGAATAAATACCTAACCCTTACAGCATAATTACTCTCATCTTAAAGATATTATGGTTTGCTTAAATATTGCTTAATAATTGCATATTTATCTGGATTTGAGCACCATTACGTTTTGAATGTTTAAAGTTTGGAACCCAATTCAAATGTTTTAATTAAGGGACCATGTGTAATTTAATTTAGCTGGAAATTTAGAAATATAAACAGATTAATCCTAGTTTTTCAGGCTACTGCCTTTGCAGCATGTTTTTTTGTGATATACGCCAGTCAGCCTCCATTCAGCCTGATAGATCAGACCCACATCTAGAGCAATGTAGGATCTGAAAACAATCCATAAGCTGTTCCTAAGCCAAGGGGCGGCGCCAACGGTAGCTTATCACACTGCTTCTCCATGCAGTTGGTCGGCGAATTTGAGAATACTGGGGTTTTTCAAACATTATACAAATATCTTTGAAAAACTTGCAAAAAAACTAAAAGTATTTCAAAAAGACTTTCATATGTTGGAGTTGTAGTAACAACATAATCAACTTAGAGATTACAGGGCAGCGATTACACAACGCTGATAACACTGTTAGCTGAAAATATTGCTTTAAAGAGCACATAAGGGACCATGTGGAACACAGCTGGCTACAGTTAGTCAGATATGCACGGTCATGTTCAGATTACTTCTTCAATAGTTACCTTCAATATTAAAGCAGTGTTTACCAGATGCTTCTTTGGTGGCCAAAATGTCTCGCATTTTGTTCCTAAAAGCCAAGACTCAAGGCTGCCTTCTATCAACTGGCATTGTACATGTTGAATCTCACTCTCGTTGTTGATGCCAAATTGCAGGTCTTAAAGTCCAAATGTGTTTGCCTCTTTCACCTGGTCCTCCATCAGGACAGTTAACTGGGAGACAAAACCACCACTGGGTTTTCACTAAGTCCCACTTAGCTACCAGCTGCTTCTAACTGTTTAAATAAACTTTTGCCACAGTGGGTCAGCAAAGCAGCAACTGCATCTTCCTTGATTGCGGTCTTCTGTTCAATCTTCAAAGAAAATGCTAAGTCCAAGTTTTTAATTGTTGACGCCAAAGCAAATTCAAATGAGCGCTGCATCAGTAGCTTCCATCTACACTGTTTACCTCCAGATTTCATCACATCAGCTCAGTCGTCATTGTTTGAAGCCCGCCCAGAGGCTCTCTGTACAAGCATAGACTGATTTGATTTGCTCCCCAAGAATTTTGGAATTGAGTTAAGGCGCTCCAACAGATGGTTACCAGATGTACCTTAGAGGTACATTTAAATTTTCAGCTAGATGGTTGGTACTCTTTTCACGTAAAGGAGAAACCCAAATGATACTAAGCTTTGGATACGACCAAAAATTGCATTGGAGTAAGGCTTAATATGAGTTCTTAATCAGACAATAAACCGTAGTATGTGAATCTGAATTATTATATTCAAGTCACGTAAACACCATCATCACAATGTTATTAAGAATAAGCTCAGTAATCTGAATGTTGCCGTCTGTTTAAACATATCCAGTGTTAGTGTGGTATTCTGTATCGCCTTGGGGTGAAGAGTTTAGATGCAAAACAGCAGACAACATTCGCCGTCATTTGCCAGACTTTCATCTGCATGGGTCCGATTAATTCATACTTTTTCTTCACACTTTGATTTTTCACTGGTTCTTTGATTATTTTTTGGCAAAGAAATAACTAAGGTTTCAGTCAAAATCATGTTTTGACTTAAAATAGACTGTCTCAGGGATTGTCCATCTGACATAAACGACACTGTTAAAGAAACTGGTTGTCCTTTCTCCGGCGAGGTCAGGCCAAGGTGTGTAGTTTTCCCACGTAGACGAGGGAAAACATGACATTTACACTGTATGCTGCCGCAGACTGGCGGGTCTATTCCAGACTTCAGTTTCAGAGTAGGCAGTTCAAGTATTGAGGAATAAAAAAAGAGCTATTGGTTGACTTTGAGTCCTTACAATGTCTGCTTACCTCATTAATACCCACAAGGTTCAATGTTTTTTGTTCTTTTGCTTTTATGAAGTTTAATCTTACTTGACACTCTCCAAAATGATTGTAACAGCACTTGTAGCAAAAAATATTTCAGTTTAACGTTGAAAGTCTTAACCATGACCATTCAAAGTCTCGTATTTCTTTTGTGACAGCACAGTATTTTGTGTCTGTTGCAGATGTGCTAAAAAAAAAAAAGCGGAGAACTTATGGTAGATCTTATGAGTGGATCTATTTTAATGCAAACCACAATGTTTTTAAAATGAAGACAGAGTTCATGAAATATAAAAAGGATGTTGATTAGGATCAGAGGAAAAAAAACATGCCATGAAAGCTCTCTGACCAAGTGATATGACAGCCGGGAGCGACACTGTTTGGAAAGAAATAATGTCAAAGACAGCATTTTGAATACATGAATTAGGTTACGCTGTTGGCATTTCATATGTGAACAATAATCAAAGAGCAAACAAGGTCAGACAGTGACGTGCGGGAGAAATACTCCACAAAGTCCTGCTTTTTTCATTCTCTCTCTCACACACAGTCCTCTGAAAACACACGATTCCACATCACAGTAAATTGGTTCACTGAACATTCATACATGCATGACGTGACAAACCTGACAAACACACATGGCAAGTAAATTGGTAGCCTGCCAACTGCCTCAAGTTGGAGATTAGTACTGATATGGCCTGACTTTGAATATCACTGGTGTTCCTGGCAGGGAAGTCATGTGTTCATAATACTACGCTATGCTGTTATTAGTGCCCTTTCAAAGACTAATCAAGCAATTAAGGACTTTTTTTTGCAATTGCAAACGGCACTGTAGCTATGGCAACGGCAACCCCCATGGCCCATGTGGTTGGACCTCTCAATCCTCAAAGAAATCAATGTCTGTGATGTAAAGTTTCAATACAGCCTCCCTGGAAGCTCTGGCTGCCTCATTGAGTTATTGGAACCCATTCGTTACTGGTGACCTGGAGCTACAAATACAGGTGCTCAAGTATCTTTAATTTGTCTTTCATTAGTTCTCACCTTTGTTTTGTCACACTGTAGAGTAAGATTAGACACAGATAACCTTATGAAACAGTCTCCCAGCTGTATAAGTTATATAAAAGAGTAGTAAATTCTTTGCTAATATTTATGTACTTTACAACTACAGCATCACAAAGAACACTGGTGCATCAGAAAGGTGTGTGTGTGTGTGTGTGTGTGTGTGTGTGTGTGTGTGTGTGTGTGTGTGTGTGTGTGTGTGTGTGTGTGTGTGTGTGTGTGTGTGTGTGTGTTTGCTTGTTTGCGCGTGCCCATGCATTACTTTGGCTGCTTTATTTAGGGATAATACTGTATGTAATGATTTGACCAAAAAAAGAAGAAATCACCTAATGTCACTTGTTATTATTATTATTCATCATGTACTGTTGTCAAAATCCTGTTTTAACTTAAGAAAAATCAATACAAATGTTATGTTTCATTGAGCTGGAAAAGCTTAAATTGATTAAATTTTGCTTAAATAAATTATCTTGACAAGAAAGCAAATCAATTAAATCTGATCAAAGTTTAGTCCATCCATCGTCTGTCTCTGTTGGAGCCCGTCCCAGCTGTCAGTGGGTGAGACCCTGGACAGATAACTGTGTGGTTTACAATGACTGTGCAAATGGTAAATACTTTTCTTTGTTACAACGATTATTTTGGGGCATCAATTTAGGATTCAGGACTCCTTTTTATACTGACTAAGCCTATTGGATTGGACTGGACTGTCAGTTTTGCGCCTCTGAGGTTAAACCAGCAGCCATTCAATTTGGAGTGCACATGTATTCACATTTTTATAATGAATGAGTGCAAAGGATAACAGGTTTTTCCCAACAGGTCCAAAATTTCATGCGGTTCAGAGGCTTGAGAGCATTTAAGAGCTCAAGGCAATGACCAGGCCCCCAAATTCATGAGATCTCTGTCTGATCAAGCACCCAAGGAAAATGTTGGAAAAATCCTGGTCCATAACCTTCACGGCCCAAAGCATCTGTTATCAAAGTCCAGTCTCAGATAATACAAAAAAGGAGGTACGCACCCAAAACAGGCTGGAACTGCTTTGAGAAAACAAAAGAAACCTTAACAAAACTAACCATATGGTTGTAATTTTGTGGATTATCAGTGTACATACTATGTATGCTTGAACAAATTTCCATATCAGCAACAAAAATAAGTTACGAATGTCTGTGGCTGAGCGAGCCAAAGCTTTTCTTCTCTGATCGGATTCTGATCATAATGCAAGACAGAATATCTCATTTCCCCCCCTTCCCTTATCTAAACTTCACCCTTCACCTCATTGGGATCATTGGACATGACCCAATTCTGCAATCTTCCCATGTCTGCATCCTCTCAGCACAATCGGCTATGGACAAATGGCACCTGCTAGAGAGCCACATAAATGCCTCTGAAAGGCCCATTGACAGAGCCGAGGCATTCAGAGCCCTGCAAGAGTTTGAACTGCAAAAGTACTGACAGGCTGAGGCGTATGAAGTACCAATTCCAACCTCTCACATCTACAGGAAATGAGATGTTTACAGTAAATGGGGCTCTTAGCAGCACCCGCGGTGTTCAATATTGATTCAATGAATCAGATTTGTAAAATATGAGGAGCATCAGCTTTCTACTGTGTGAAACACCAACTTCCACATAACAATAATGAAAAAGAAAAACTGCTGGTTGGAGAAAGAACAGTGAAGCTGAATGTTGGGCTTTTTTAAATTGGTGTGTGACAGCGTTTTTTTCTTTCTTTTTTATGATTATGAGATCCGCTTAATCCTTAATGTTTTGAAAATGAAATATAATCAGTTTCTCCTTGAGTCCGGTTGGTCATTAAAATCTAATTTGAGGAAAATTCCTTCAAGGCTTCTCTGAAATCTGGCTTTCATAAAAACCGGATGCACAGTCAGAAAAATAACCCTAATCAGAGCTGTGGCTGTTGCATAGACAAAATGCATATACTGTACACAATAGTTAGTTAAGCAAAAATGGAGCAATTACAAGTTACAAGTGGTATTTGGAAAGCCAAACAATGTCCCACAATGCTTTCCTGGCTTGGAGTGGATTTTTAGGAATTCATAATGGACCATTTTGAACTCAAATACATTTTGCAGAAAACTCCAAATTGTATACTATTCAGTGGCCAACTTTAAATTTTAAGGTGAAAAGCTTTGCTTGAATAGAATCTCTCAAAGACCTCCTTGCGGTAATGTAACGCTTTTGTAATTAGGCTACCACTGCTCATAAAAAAAAAGCATAGAACAGCAGAGTTAAGATGCGAGCGAAGAAGTCCGATAATGCAAGTTTTCCAGGAAACGTGAGTCATCAGTTTTTTTCAACATGGCGGACCTCTTATGTGTGCCTCTGCCTTGATCAGGGCACTCTGAACACTTGAACTGCAGGTGGGGAAGGTGCCACTCACCACTTCAACCCTCTGACTTTGAAATACTGCTCTGCTGGTTTTATTGCTTTAACTTCGATCTCCTTGGTTTCTCTGCAGGAAGAGGCGACGTGACAAAGAGCCATTTCAAATTCTAATTAGTTTCCTTTTGTAAGTCTAACAGACATACATTCAGGCCAACATTATCCTTTCAATTTTTTAATTAACAGCTGAGTCTTGGTTTCACCACATCAAAAGGTTGGTGTGCGTAATCGCGCCTGTGTGTGTATTCTGAGTCTAAATGTTTGAAGCCGTTTGTTCTGGAGAACAAAGGTGGAGAGGTTTGCAAATGTTAATGCTCAGCATACTGGTTCTCGGGTAAACATAGGTCTCATTTCCACTGGGGGATAGGGTGGACATGTACCCCACATTTTTCAAAATGTCTGTTAATACATTTGCAACTGCATGTGTTACAACAGCGAGGTGGATGGGGGTGGGGATTCCTTCTAATAAATTGGTAGAAATGTCAGACGCTATTCTTTGTCAGTAAATACTGCAGCGAAATTGGTTTTATTTCGGATATTCGACAGACATCAAATACTTATCTGCCACGGTCTCATTTAGCAACTCTCATTCTCCATCAGCGACCGGCTTCGTCACCCGCGATGCGTCACTGAGAGGCATCGCAGGTCCTTCCTCCCCGCTGCCCTCAGACTCTATAACCAGGCCTGCTCTCAGTAGCTAACGGACAATAACACGTGCAATAACAAGATGTGCAATATCTATGCGATATCTGTTTGTCTACCTCACACTCATTCTACCTGTTTTTTTTCTTTCGCACTACCTTTATTTCCACTGCAATGTATATACTGTCTATATTTTGTAATTATATATATTTTTTACTTTTTAACCCCGTTCCTTGCATGTGTGTGTTATGTGTACTGATGCTAACAAGTGAGTTTCCCCATTGAGGTAGAAATAAAGGATTATCTTATCTTATCTCTTATAAACTACCGACTGCTGAAACATTGCAGATTTTTCTTTTCAATAGCCTCCATAAAAGCCAAATAAAGTCCCTCTAAACCCAAGCCGAATTGCTGTATTAAAAACGTCTAATAAAAAACATTTGTTTGTATTATATTTGAGGACTAATTTGAAATGTTTCAATATTTTAAAAATGGGAAAATTGCTTGTTATTGATTTTCCTTATTTTCAGTAGCTTTGTGACCATGTGACCTAGACATTTCAAATTCATGCCCCATTGTAGGACTCACATAGAGAAAAAAAAAAAACATGTTTGTTTTGCATTTGATGGATTTTTATATTTTATATTAAATTGTATGATTAAATAATAAGTGTAAGTGTAAATACTAAGTATTGATTTTCTGGGCATTTTTTAATATTCTACATTCATTCTGTAGGAGATGTGTCCTGGTAAACATAAATAAAGGTGAGACAGCAGCGGAAACTCAGCAGGGTGATTTTGACTTGTTAGTATGGTGAGAATAGAGAGTTAAATTAACTCTTTCATGCAGAAAGTTATAGAAATAAATGGAAAAATACCAAACAGTGTTGCTTACTCGTTATTTCAAAACTGATCACATACCACATGTATATAAATAGTGAAGATTTCTCATTTCATAAAATGATTCACTCAATATTTTTCTTTTGTTGGCCTTTCATTTAATAATACAGAATACAAAAGCATTTTGTTCTCATAAATATTTTAGAACCATGATTTCTGTCATTAAGTCCAAATCTATGTAGAAATGCATTACATTTTGTCACTTTTTTTCCTCTGCCAGAGGACCACAACACTTCGTCCTTAATCCTGGGAATGTTTCATAATTCTAGTATTAATTTAAAAGCTTGTGGGAAAACTAAGTTCATCACCCGTTGACATGAACTCCTGCACTGAAAGCCACGTCACACCTTTTACATTTCAAATTAAAAATATTATCCATCCATCCTTCCATCCATATACACATTTCCCTATTTAGCTTTATGGGGGTCTTCATCCGGGTCCTTTTTTCTAAAAATAGAGTACAACCTGGACAGGCCACCAGTCCACCCCAGACGGAAATTAAAAAGATAAAGAAAAAAAACTTCTCAAAAACATGATTTCAGCTCTGTGGTACCTCGCATTAAGAATAGATTCAAAACCTTAAAAGTCAGGGAAAAAAAAAATTTGAACATGTTGCATTGTCTTGACTAATATCAAGTTATATGTACGTCACAGATGTAAGCAGTACATTAAAGGTGAACTAGTCTGTCTTTAATCACTGCAAGCTGACTGTCATTTCACAGGGAATTTATAGCGAGACAGAGGTGAAGGCTATCAGGACCAAAACGTGTATTTTTTTGACAAAATAAATCTCTTAAACAAGATAAGTAAAGCATTTACTGTGTCAGAAATCAGATTATGAAAAACTGTGAAACAGTGAACAGCATGTGCCCACTACCATGGATGACCAAATGGCATTGCGATGTCTAACGGGTTTAGATATTTAGAAATGTGTCTGTTGGTTGGATGTTAAAATTAAGCCCACCACTTAAAAGCTCTTCCACTGGGTGATAGATATTAGCACTTGATATGTGAATTCATGCTTTTGGCCTAGGGTGCTAGATAATTATAGGCCTATCTATCCCCGGCTCCCTGCTGCAGCAGCTGCAGATTGTCTTCATTAGGACACACTGACCATGATAAAATGTCTCACCTTTTTCTGAATTTCCCTACAAAAGTGATGTCTGTCTGGCTCTTTGAACTTAAGCTACTGTAAGTCCAAAGTTTACCTTAAAAGATAGCACGAGCTGATAGTATTTTTGGGGAAAAAAGGAGTTAAGTAAAATTAGACTGCAAACAGTTTTAATATGATTTAAAATTATAAATGACGAGCAAACATATGAGCATCTGATTATGGAAAAAAAGGAAGAGTACATCATGTCAAGTTTTTCACCAAAGAGGCATAACATCCAGAAGCAGTGGATTGGTTTTGAAAGAGCATACACACAAACGTGGCTAAAAATAAAAAGCAACTCTAGCAGTCGCAGACAAACAATGTCAACACAAATTATAAACTTTGCCTAAAGTGACAATAATAAACAACAAATTAAAAAAAATTGAAATAGCTTGGTGAACATTGTTATGTTGTCATGCTTTTTACCTCTTCATTTCACGCCAGTTGTCAAGGAAACATGATGCTCGGCTAAGACTGATAGTGACCAATGACTGCATTGACTGGTGGCTTCTGGTGCAATGTTTAGGCTGGAATGAACACGAACTGAACAAAGTGAAAAATAAAACAATTTTATCTGGTGTGCACCAACATATGAGAAAGCAACCTAAGTTCGGTACAAATCCAATTAACTGCAGTCCAATTCTGATCAAATTTACACTGGTAGACCAAGCTCATTCAAAGGTGGTAGTTCAGTTGTATTCCTATAATACAAATTCTTAAAAAAAAACTGGATAAGGAAACTGCCACTGGAAAAAAAAATAAATAAATAAAAAAAATCGGGCTTGTATTTGTATATGTATGTATGCGTTAATATATATATATATATATATATATATATATATATATATATATATATATATATATATATATATATATATTTCCCATCAACCTACTGAGCAATGAGAGAACAGGAAAGAGACATGAAAAAGAAAAAAGAAAAACCTACAAAGTCAATGACATAATACACAGGTAGTGAAGAGAGCAGGCTGAGGAAAAAAACCTGGCCAATCATGAGAAGATATGATGGAGCTTTGTCATTCTGATCTATATATGTGACAAGAAGAAAGATTTGATTCTATTCTGAATGCAATAGGGAGCCAATAATGAGAAGCTAGAACTGGAATCCTCATCAAACTCTCGCTGCAACATTTTGGATCAGCTGGAGGCTTTTCAAATAATATCTGTGATTATTAAATCCAAAGAATTCATAAGCTAACACTTCAGCCATGGTTATTACTCCAGGTATGCAAACATGATCATTTGTAGAAAACAATGGAATCATGCATATAGTTTCACAGCACTACAATACCTTTGTACTTCCTACTTGAGAGGATACTGGGGAGTGTGTGCACTTTTTGGTCATGAAAAGAATCTGAAGGGGTTCATGGGATTTCTTAATTACCTAATATCTTAGCTTAACAGACTAAAGAAAAAGAGTAATGTTTGATTACAACCAACACATTGGGTGGTCAACATGAAGCTGCATTTCTGCTGCGGCAATTACATTTTAAAAAGTCTGCTCATGTCACTATTTGACTCCGAAGCTTTGGTGGAAGAGTGTCTGTTACAAACCTGTGGGGGTGAAACAAATAACATGATGAGAAAAGCACTAAAAATCACACCACAAACCAGCTTAGCATCATTGTTAGGAGTGAAGCCAGCTCTTTGAAAGGGAGTCCAAGTTGGCCTGAACTAAAGGGGGTTGATCAGTGTGCCGGGCTTGTTCAGTAACATTGCTCTAACCTTATAATCTCCCATCTCCCACATGCTGCTGCAGTCTCTCCCATAGACTGAAGCACCTTCTTTTTCAATTAATGTTTTATCACACGCCTGTGGCTGTGTTTCAGTCTCTGCCAAACACTGAGATGCTTAAGTCCTTCGTCACAAATCCAAGCAATAAATATCTCAGCTTCACTCGATTGAATGGTCTGGTGTTTGGATCTCGGTTATGATGGACAGTGTTGGGCATACACATGGGGAGATACTGTGTGTTTTTTTCATGTAGACCAGAGGAATCGGTTTTCTTTTGTACATATCTGCTTGATGCATGAAGGTTTGATCCTGTATTCAATGAAGCAGGTCTTTGACGTGGAGGTGTTTCTAAATCAGATAACTCTCTTTTCATTTTGGTCATAATCAAAGCTTGACTTTGTAATATAGTATATTACACATGTAAAACACTTGCATCCAGAGGTGAAAAGTACAGAAAACACATTTTAATTTCATAAATTAATTTTCACATTCAATACTTCGTAATTTTGTGTTTTTAAGATCAAATATGCCTTTGAAAATGAAATCAGCCTGTTGAATTTTTGCTAGTGTTATTACACGGTAGTTTAGCAAAGACTACACAGCAAAATAGGTACTAAAATATATAATAAGGAGAGTACTGTCTGGGACTATCATACAATGATCAGTCCTTTCATGCAGCCATAATAGCTCTGACCCATTGGGGCACACACAATACCTCTTAAGGTGTTAAGGCTGTGGTGATATCAGATCATTAGCTGCAAATCCTCAGGATTCTGGGAGTCGTAGGGAAGGGCAGGACTTATTGCGATCTACCTTATTCTCGTGCAACCTATGGATCCATGATCAGATTGAAGTTTAAAGAGCACTTGTTCAAGACCTATTTTCCGGTGTGATAGGGTGCTTTGCGCTGTTCAGGGAATGCTGATGTCACAAGGCATGTCAGTGTTTTTGTAGGTGGCAAGTGGAGGTGAATAGCCACATGAAGCGCAGTAACTTATATGTACAACCAGAGCGATGTAGGTTAACAAGAAGATGAGTGCTGTTTATGTCACATGTGACTGTTGTGCTGCAGATAATCAAATAGCTGAATGTGATTCAGGAATAGCAGTGTCAAATGTAATGCTATAAAAAATATACAGACTTAAATTTGAGCAAAAATGTCATTATTTAATTTTTTTTCAGCAATTCTACGATAAATCAACAAGCTTTTTACATCATGACAAACTACCTCTTCAAATATTTAATGATAGAGATAGAGAGATGATATTTTGGCATCGTTATAGGAATATGGCTATAACTAGTCACTCGGTACACTCAGGTTGTCTGCTGACCTAATGCTTTTGACCACATAACGGTACTGAACATAAATCTGACAAACCGAAGCAGCCGCAGATCATAATAACGCTCCCATAGGCTTGCAGGATGGGTGCGTCACTTTATCCCTTCCACTTACTCGGATTCACTCATCATTCCCTTTTGTAAGTAATCTCAAATACATACGATTGTATGTAAAAGCTACATTTAGTAAAAGTATGTTGATTATACAAAAGTTTATAAACATAATAAATATTTATTTTATGTTCTCATTCATTTAAATAAATAGTTTATCAAAAAGTTTAATAACATTTACAAAAGTTAAAAGTGAGTAATATGTATTTTATTTACAATATGGTACGTGATGTTTCCCTGTCCGACTGCCTGGGAGGGTAACGTGAGTTCTAGGTGAAGTTAACGAGAGTTTTAGGGGAAGACGTGAGAAGCTATGAGAAAAAAGCTAGTTTTGGGATTGCTGGGAAACAGTCGAGTCTGTGTAGAATTTTTTTAAGACTTCACGCCGTGTTAGGTTGATGAGGACCATCTCATCACCTGATTACACGAGTGATTTGTATAAAGTAATGGTCGAGTTCCAGCGCAAAGCTTGTGGACTGTGCCTTTTGAAGAAAGAGATGACCTGCAGGCTGCTGAAGGCCAACCACGTCTTACCACTAGTTTGCAGTGAATCGTTACCGGAGAGGATAACGAGACCCCAGATAGCACTCTGATCACCTCTGGCAACGCTGGCAACGCTGGCAACGAGACACTGCGGGTGTGGGCCGCACACCTGTAACGCTTTGGAGTCGAGCTGTAACCTGGTGCACGAGCTGCTTTAGAGGAGAACAGGATGATACAGAACCGGTTTGCACCTTGTTTTATTTTTTTTCTGCTGACTGAGTGAACGGACCTGGAGTTTTCCGTCACACCGTACACAAGCATCGTTTCAGGCCTGCCATGTGGGGTCTATTTAGATGCTGGCTTTAGGCTTTAGGACTAGTTATTAAGCACTGAATTAATTTATGATACCTATAAGAAGTGGCTCTGTGGCTGATTTTTTGTTTGGTCGATTTACATTTCTGTTGAAAACTGAAAGAAAAAAACACTTGCACTTTGTTCTGTTATGTTATTTAATTTTTCTTTATTAAAAGAAGGGTTTTGTCCATACTTTACCTGCTGTCTGGGGTTAGTTAAGTTTCCAGTTTACACATTTGGGTATTAAGAGTAACTTCCAAATATACTGTCCTTATGACCCAAATAATTATAAATAGATTTAATTACAAGTTTTTTTAGTACGAGAGTACACTGTAAAAGAACCCAGAGCTTACTCAAGTAATGTAGGAGTAAACAAGGGCTACACAATATTCTCACATGCACAATGTGCTTGAATGCTGTACGAATAGAAAAGTGCCGTTGTGTTCTCAGCTGAAATTATGAGGATTTTTATTAGTTCTTTTTCATGTGTTTAATCTCTCCCGGTTTCATTACATATTAAGGATCCTCTGTCGCTGTCGTCTTTTAAAATTAAAATCTAGAAAACAAATGTCCCACTACTTCCTGTTTACAAGATGGCAGTGATTGAGGTATGCTATTACTACAACTTTTTTTACTTGATTTCAACAAATCTTAAGTGATCTGCAACCAGTAAATACTTTTTTTCTGTGTTAGATGCTTCTTAGTCCCAATTTAATAGTTTCAGATCAGCG
Organism: Cololabis saira; assembly: GCF_033807715.1. Taxonomy (NCBI): domain Eukaryota; kingdom Metazoa; phylum Chordata; class Actinopteri; order Beloniformes; family Belonidae; genus Cololabis; species Cololabis saira. The sequence goes on along the minus strand of NC_084606.1, from coordinate 22,436,516 downwards.
GTTTCCGTAGATGCTTTGTTTACCTCAAGCAAATGTCAACACACTGGGGTTGTCTTGACAAGGAAGCATGGGAATTGTCATGATGGCTTATGTTATCTGTCAGAACTGACTGAAGCATAAAGTTCTGAAATCAGTTTTTACTGATGATATGGGAAATACAAATATACAAAAAAGTTGCCTTGTAAGAGCAGTTCTCTCTCTCTCTCTCTCTCTCTCTCTCTCTCTCTCTCTCTCTCTCTCTCTCTCCATACATGCTATTTTAAAAAGGGCAGCCAACTCAAGAACTTTGAAATAATGCAACAACTTTGTTAGTTTCTGTGCCTGCCTAAGTCTGAAAATATAGAAATCCAAGAGCTGTTTTGATTTTTAAGCCTCTGACATCACAACCACACTTCAGAGTCCGATCACCCATTTCTTTTAATCGTCACTCAACTTCGCATTATGCTGTTTCTGCTGGACCTCGGAAGCAGGTACCACAAAACTGTTAACGCCACTGTCAAAAAAGGCACAGCTGGTAGAAAAGGGGGGAGTTGAGTCAAACAGCTGACTCCACCCCTTAAAAGCAGCTGTAAGGACCAGAGATGTAAATTGCTGAACTGTGGAAGGAAAAAAAGTAAATGAAAAAAAAACTCTAAAATGTATCAATCAAGGTCAGAAGTTTTAGTCTATATAGTTTGAATTGTGAGATAACCTTTGTGTGACTCCAACATAGATGTCTTTTTTCGTGCCGACCTGACTGCTCACTCTCAGCTCATATTTGCGCTACTCGTCTTCCCGCTTTCTGCAGGATAAACTTTTCATTTCCAGAACTATCTACATGACATTCATGCCTTGTGAAGGCTGCGGTAGGAACTGGCTCAGAAGCATGCTGGGGGAGGAGGGGTGGGTTATGGATGTGTATGCTCACAGCATTCACCCTTGTTAGCCTTTACCAGTTAGACAATGCCCTGATGAAACATGACAGGACAAGCTTTCATAGCCATGTTGGGGCTGATGCTTTAAAATGCTAGCAACTGCACTGTTTTGTAGCTCTTGGAGGGAAAGAGAATTTTAAATGGCCACACACACAAGTGTTTTGTTTGCCTGTGGTGCTGCAGGCATAACAATACAATGAAAAACACCATCCCGAGACACGAGGCAAACCCAAGATTAAATAACTGCAAAATGACAAATGCTTTATTTGGAGTGAAAATAAACAGCAGATAGACGTCCGTGTTTTATGTTACTGATCCCAAAGAATATTTAATATAGCGACTATTGAATATTTGTGGATATAAAAAACCCCCACAGGCTTCAATTTATCAAGCCACCAACAAATACAACTTGTTTGTAAAAAACTGAGTTTGTGAAGCCTTTAAGGACGCCTTCTAAAGAGAAGTGTCTCCTTTTACAACTAGCAAAGCTGTAAATGACCTCAGGTGTTGCCATTATTGAACATTAGTACACCCACATGGTCATGATTTAAAAACCAAGGGCAGTCTTCAACTTTCTGACATGATCAAGGAAAGGCAGCTCACACCAGCCTTGCTGTGTGTGAGCACGTCTGTATATGTCTGTGTGCAATGCCACCACATTGGTAGCTGTGCGGCTGATTGATATCATCAGTGAAACATGGGCTAAGAGGTCCCCTGGTGTCAGATGAAAGGCAGGATTAACAGAAGGTTGAGCCTCGCTCAGCTCTGTGAGTGCAGGGGGGGGTGGGGGGTGTCAGATGAGGAAATAATAGAGAAAGGGTCCTTTGCCTTTGGAGACATTCACAGACGTGTGACATACGAGATGCAGAAGAGCTGCTGGAGACCAAGTGATCAGTTCCAGAGAGTTGGCAGCTTTCCTGGCCAAGTTCCCAATCCCTCAAAGAGAAAAAAGAAATGCAATTTTGATGGTGAAGGGAGATACTGGAATTAGAAAAATGGGAACAGCAAGGTCAGCAAAACACAATTAACCCAGTCAGTTTTTCCAATTAACTATCTCCCATAACATACCTTTAATCATGAGCTGCAATAAAAAGGTCCAAAAAAATGTAGATTATGCGTTTTCCAATGACTTAAATCATTAGCAAGGATCCACCAATCCCTTAAATTAATGTCTCACCTTGTACATGGTATTTAGAGCAGGCCTATTGTTTGGATGTAGTTGCAATTGATTATTTGATGCAAAATGATGGTGCTATTTCATTCATTCAATCATTTTCCATACCCACTTTAAGTATACTCAGGGTCACATGGAGCTAGTGAAGTCAGTCCCAGCTGTCTGAGCAAGGGGAAGGGTACAAAATAAACAGGTTGCCAATCCATCACATATGGAGCTATTTGAGATAATACGAGAGGTGATGGTCAGTGCATATAGTGCAGTGCTAAAATCCCCTATCAGGAAGTTTATCTATGAGTTACTGATCCCTATTGATGCACTGCACGTCACCTTTTTCCAACTACAACAGTGAGAGCTCACTCCCACAGAAGTGAAGCGTTATCTGGGAAGGTCTCATTGAAATTCACCCCAAATTAAGCGCTTTGTTTGTGTTGGATCTTTGCTGTCAAGTAGAAGTGGGAGTTTAGCTTTCTGCCCATGTTTGTGTCTTTCATGCTGACTTTTTCCTGGCCTCCCAAGGTGAAATGAATGCAAAGGAAACAAATACGGTATATTCACAGATTATGCTGAATATTTCCCTTCAGTATTTGTACATGTTTAAAGCTACCTGAAAGCCAAGAAAATGAAACTTTAGGGCCATCTATAACACTGCTAATTGCCTACAAAAATAATCATATAAAAAACTTCAAACAAAAGCTCTGACTATTTTCAGGAAAGTGGGAGAAAGAAAAGGCAGGGGCGCCTTGTTATTGAAATTAGCTCACCCCAACTCTGAAAACATGCAGTTAATGATATAACAAAAGAAATCCAGCGTATTGAATCGACTGTAGTCAAAACAGACAAATACAAACAACACTGTGGTTTCTGTTAATTTTAACTAGTTTAAAATGCATTGTTTCAGTAGCCGTTCTCGTTATTTCATCCCCAGACTGTGATGGTGTGACATTGCTGTCATCACAGACAAATGTACTGTCCCTTTGCCTAATCTTAGAACAGCTGGTTTCTTCCATGTAATGCCTTTTTTCCACAGTAGGGGTTAGAAATATTCATAAGAATGCATTTACTTTCTTGGGTTAGCTGGCTCACTGATATATAGTCACATTTCAAAGGCTTTTCATAATGAAAGAGACATTATGTGTAGATATTTACCACTGAATAATTTATTTCTGAAGTCTTTTTCTCAATTAAATGTGTCACACAGTAAATGTTCATGTCACAGTGCATCAGAGTCGAAGCAGAGATACTTTTCACTGCACGCATTGTGTTTTAAAGCCTTTTACTGTTTTTCTGTCACTGCTATAAAACCCCCATAAAGCTTTGTCAAAATTCTGGTCACCTTGACTCATACAGTATAACTCTATCTTACTCTCACTATTTTCTATTTCCAGCCCTGCAATATCAAGTTGTCTTGAATAAAATGTTCTTTAGTAATAAGCACTGATCCAGTGCTCCACATTTCACTGGAACTATTAATTTTCTCTCATACCAGTCCAAACATCTCAGCTTCTCAACTCTTTTCTAAAGAAAATGAAATGTCTTGACAACCCACAAGGGGTTTTGAGGACATTTGAAGCTGATGTTTATTTGATGGGGGGAAGAGGACAGTGTTTTGACTGATTGGTTTGCTGGTACAACAACCATAGAGATCCTAGGGTCAAATGCAAGACCCCTACTTTCTGTAAGGATATCAGACTCAGGTGTATGTCTGATCAATATTGAAGTACAGTTACCTTGTATTGAAGCTTTTTAGGTTTTTCATGTTAATCGAGATGGATGCTCCATGCTCCATTTGTAACCACAAAGGTGACACAAACGTGGCGATGAAAATGTACTTACAGGAATGTTAAAAACCCATGGATTGGCAAAGAACTGGGCCACAAAGACAGATCCCAACCATGAGGCATGGAAGTGGGCCAGTGCTGTGTAACAAGTGCCAGTGGAAAGTGGCTGAAGTGGCTGTCATCATAACATTTATGCCACCTCTGGGATTAACCTGATGCTTCCTGCGCACAAATTTTAGACTTGATTATTTAACGTTTTACACGACAATCAATTCATGCATCAGTCCAAGCTTGGCTTGGGAGTTGTTCTCATCTCAGACACCAGATCTGAATTTAAATGAGAACCTTTGATGGGATTTGAAAGAAAGAAAGAAAGAAAATTACTAGAGTGGTGTTACTGTAGCTTTTGAACATGACAAATGAGCTAAAATTCCAAATGAGATGTGACATATCTGTGTAAACCGTTGATGGGAACATTTATTGTAGATCATAAACGTCAAAGTGTATTATTCTGAATACTGAGTTAATAGGTTGAATAAAGCTGAAATTCGACATATTTGTCAGTAGAAAAACATACTCCTCCCCCAACCTTCCCACCTCCCTATGCTTTATCTATGCTGTTGTCACATTTCAGTGCATTGAAGGCAATTGACATCAATAGACAGGGAAGATTGTTTTGGCAAAATGTTAAAATTTTAGTCTTTATTGTAAATGTGTTCCTTCATGGGCCAGTGTAACTGTTGCACTTCAGTAGGAGAGAAAGAAAAAAAACCCAGGCTTCTGAAAAACATGTATTTAAAAATATGAGAGACTAATTAATCTGCATGTTCTAACCTAAAATGCAAATGAGAATTATTGAAATGTACCAAACTGTATCGAATTAAAATGAATCGAACCAAGTTATTCTTAACTGATATCCAAGGGCAAATTGTATTGTTGCATTATATAATGAGAATAAGTAAGTGGAAACATAAGAAATTGCAATTAGTTGGGGGGTTGAAAGTGTAGCAGAGAAACGCATGGTTAAAATCTCCAGAGATTTGATGAATACATTGGAGTGTCGCTGCGTTACATGCCGGTAACACAACTAAACTCTCTCTGTAGGCAACAGATACTCACTGCCTCCAGTGTAATGTGCAGGTACAGAGATGTTCCTTCATGATAAAATGTCCAGGAACACACCTTCTGTTAACAGCACTTCAGTCCCGCCTCCTTTTAGTCAAGTTCTGTTTGTTTTATCTGTCTCTCTATGAAAGCTGGGTAGAGAGGAATTGGAGTTGGAAATAAATCCTTCTCAACAAAAAAGGAGTTCAGTCAGTCAGTCATGCACTTAAACAACTCTCCTTTTATCAAGGTGATAACCTTGATAAAAGCTGTTAAAAAGTATCACAAATATATTTTAAGGAGCACAGCTTTCAAACCACCACGTATAAACATTCCGACAATTAACGTTAAATTCTCAGGAATTCACACCAACAGGCTGCCACTAGTGCATCGGCATTTCTTAAGAGAACTCAACTCGTGAGCCACATAATGCCACACAGCTCGAAAAGCAGGACAGATCAGGCATTGATAATCTCTGTGTTTATTCTAATACTAATGGTATATGTTACTGAAACAGTTAAGCTTTGCTCAAACTGTATTTATAATTATATTTATACAAAGTTGCTTCTGACCGACATTTCTATACTGTGCTGCTAAGATGAATACTGTATATCTTATGTAAATCTTTTATTTAATGAATCGCCATCTTGAAGTTCCGTCTACACTACAAGACATGCAATAACTACACCAGTCAGAAAACATTGACTCCCGCAATGCCTCAAGAAAGAACTCCAATTAAGTAACAATCTGTTTTCTTGTAATTATATGTACCAGCTTGCTTAAATTAGGCTGAAGCCCGTTACAAAATTAGAACTTGAATCTGGGTCAAGAGCATGTCACAGCATTTCTGCTCAAGCAGCTGTGGCATTGGGGGAATAATGGTGGTAGTGTAAGCGGGGCAGGGGAGGTGTCAAGATGCCCAGTGCACTGGTGGAGACAAGGCCCCCGGAGTCACTGGTGCTTCCTTCAAAACACCCCGGTGAAGATTCTTCAGACAGCCACATCAACAAACAAATGCTTGTTTTCTGCTCATTAGTGCACTGTGGTGAAAGAGGAAAATCCTATAGCCCAGAGTGGCTGGAAGGAATGATGTGTCAACTTGTGTCACGCCTCTTTATTCCTTTCCTTCTTGGGGGCTGGGGGTGTCAAAAAAAATAATAAAAAAGAGAATACTGAGGGGAAGATGGCAACGAGGTTTTGAATTTGGTTACAGGGCAGCAAGTGGTTTGGTATGTGAATTATGTGTGTTGTGCATGTAACTTTGGTTGTAGAGGACGTTCGGGTTTACCATTATTTATTTATTTTTTTTAGGTTTTAGTGTCAGGGTTGGTTTTAGGATTACATTTTTATTATTTTATGTGTACCATTCACCCTTTAATGCATGATACTTCATATTTGATACATATGTCTAAGACCTCTGCAGCAACCACATAAAACAATAAAAAAAGTTTTACTCAATAACGAAAATTCTAAAGAATTAAAACAAATAAATAAAATTACACAAAAATATTCATGGAGATACAACAAAAAGTATTGATTATTAAAACTGTTATGGAAAAAAATATATCAAACTCTATTTCAAAATAAAAGACAAGATCTTACCCATCTTAGAAGTGTATAAAAAACAGAATACAGCCATCTCCGCATGAATCAAAATAGAATATTGTTGTAGCCCACCTTTACCCTCTGTACTTGGTAAAGACCTCCTACATTCTTATATGTAGAATTTAAGACTGATAAATCTTAACTAATTTTGAAAGAGCTGGGGCCTCATTTATAAAGCTCGCTTGCGCACAAAACAGGGCTTGAAAGATGTGCAAGCCACCTTCTACGCAAAGGTTGGGATTTAAAAAAAGAAAACTAACCGAAAAATATGCGTATCCCTACGCCAACCCTGACCCTCCCGCAGGAACAGTCTTAAGATATGGGGAACTGGCGACGCAGGCGGTGAGGTGGTGAAATGAAGCCAGATTCATGTCATACTCTTAATGTCATCACATATCAGACTTATAATATAATAGCGCTGATCGTGTCCCTCTGTGTTTGAAGCACAGCGTCAGCGCTTGGTTCGCTCTGGTGCTGCTGGTGCTGCAGCCGCAGTGCAGGACACGCCGTGCCGGGAACCTCCTCGTCACCCACCGCTTCCAACTGGAGAGTGACTGAGGACAGAAAAAATGAGTGCCGGGCCACTCTACGGAGCCCCTAAAGGGACTCAGATTTTTTTTATATATATATATATAATGAGTTTTACGCACGCGTTAAACCTTTACGCGCGCGCGTGAGCCTAAATTATGGTTCCGCGTTAAAACGACGCAGAGCCTACGCCGTAGGCTACGCTGTAGGCTCTGCGTTGGTGTGACGCGGAACCATAAATCTGCCTTAAAGGTTTCACGCGCGCATGTAAAATTCATCATATATATTTAAAAAATCTGTGTCCCTTTAGGGGCTCCGTACCTCTTGGCCTCCACCTTCAAATCACACCACTTCTTTTTTTTTCTGCACCATCTGTCCGTGGCACTCACGGCGTTTAGCGCAGCAACGACGTGCTGCCACTCACTCGCTTTATTTTATACTATTTATATACTTTTTCTACTTTTACTGTGACCACCAAATAATGTCGTTTTTCTGGCCTCCACCTCATCCACAACATCTCGATCTCAGTCTCCGTGAAATTTATTGGCACGGTCGCTCGACACGTCTCATTCATCCTGACGCACAGCAGAAACAGGCTGCAGGAAGCCGCTGCACATGCTCAGCAGGCTCATTTATATGCAAATACAGTCATGAACTACTTTGCATTGCCCATTTATGGTATGAAGTGGGCGTGTAGAGGGCGGGATATGAGGCAAATTCACCTGCGCAACCTTCCATCTGGACTGTGATTTATAAAGCGAACATTGCATGCAAGTGTGCGTGCACATGGTTTTATAAATCCAGATTTTTTTTTGCGCCCGCCATTTTCGGCTTTTGGGTTTACGTGCACTTTTAGTATGAATCCTACACACTCTTTTGTAAATGAGGCCCCTGATCTTTAAATCCAATGTACCCTCCAACACAATTATCTCTTAGTTTCTTTTCAATACACACCTTGGTTAACTCACACTTACTCACCCACTCTTTTAAACTAAGCCAAATAACCAAACCATAATATGTAACTTAAAGCAGCACAACGTAACTTTCAGCTTTTGTTGAGTTTGGCGTCTCCTTTGGACAAAAGCGGTAGTGCTTTACCAGTAGTGTGGAAGGGTTCCTACCATCCACCTCCAAGTTACATAGTGCCAGTGAAGGCGATACAGACCCCTCAGACCATGACAGAGGTGTCATTAAACCTGTTGGAAGTTGATGTACCATCACAATGACTCTGGAAATATTATATTAAGGTGGAAAAGTTACGTAGTGTCGCTTTAAAGCACTTGACAATAAACAATAGAAAACATAAAACTGGATCTGCAATCAGATTTTTCATTATAAATCCTAAACTCTATGAGAGGGGCCTGCTCAAACAAACTCACCCGCTGAGTCCGCCTACTGAAGATAAAAGCATGGACAAGTTTTTCTAAGTCCTGCTGAGACATCAATCCTTTAATCCTCAATATGTTCTTTAGGTGATAATGGGCTGACTTCACTACTATTAATGTGGTTGTTAAAATTGAGATCTGAGTCCAGAACCACTCCCAGATTTCTGGCTTGGCTATTTGTAGCTTTACTGCTTGAATCTAAGTGCTGACTTGTAATCTTTCTTCCTTGGCTCCAAACACTAGTATTTCTGTTTTGTCTTCATATAAATGGAGAAAAATGCTGGCACATCCATTCTTTAATTGGATCAATGCATTTGATCAGTGTTTAAATTATATTATAGTCTCCTGGTAAGATGATTATATAGATGTGTGTGTCATCTGCATGGTTAGGTAACACATGTTCTTTTTCATAATTTGAGCAAATGGGAGGGCAGCACGTCTTTCTGGAGTTTGCATGTTCTTCCCGTGCTTGTGTGGGTTCCCTCCAGGTATTCAAGCTTCCTCCCAGTAATAGTAAGTTAATTGGTGATTCTAAATTGCCCGTAGGTGTGAGTGTGTCTGGTTGTTTGTATGTGTCCCTGCGATAGACTGGTGACCTGTCCAGGGTGAACCCCTGACTCTCGACTGTGATAGGCTCCAGCAGACCCCCGTGACCCTGCAAAGGATAAAGCGAGTATAGCAAATGGATGGATGGAGCAAATGGGAGCATATAGATGTTAAACAACAGAGGCCCCAGAACTGAACCTTGACGAACTCCACTTTATTTTTGTTATCTCCAATTTGTAGTTTCCTAAAGACATAAAATTGTCAAGAGCGTAGCACAAGATGGTAGGACTCAAATGCATGACGTGACTCAGTTGTAACCGTAAAACAAGATTTAATTCAGGCAAGGGTCGGTACACGGGTAAGCAGGCAAAAGATTCAAAAATCCAAAAGGCAGTGACTTTGACAGGAATGCTGGTTAGTGAACTGTGAAGAACGAACTGGCAACTGGCAACATTTCCTCTGCATTTGACGTATTACACCAATTCAGTGAACAATGTTCTTAAATCAGCTATGAAAGATGTTTACACCCGCCGCACAATTGATGCAAGTTAAAAGTATCAAGCTGTTATTCTAATTGTTTAGCTGAAGCTCAAATTAGAATATTCTTATTTTGATTTGCATTGTGCTTAAATAAAACATGAAAATTGAACTAAAAAAAAGTGAGGGACTGTTTCCTAACCCTGGTATTTTTAAACTAAAGTGAAAAGTACTCAAGGATTTCGATAAAAGTACTGTGCATTTTTCAACACTTGAATAGAAATTCAAACTACAAAAACATTTTGTATTTGGAATACATTTAAATCTGTATAATGTGTAATTAAAGGTTTGTTATTCTGCACTTAAAGGTTTGTACTGCCAATTTCGTTCTACTGGTACAATGATAATAAAGAAAATTAATTAATTCATTCATTCAAATGGATACACCGTTATTGGCAACCACAACCTTTGTTGGATTTTAAGTAGTTTATCAAACAAAAACATAAAAAAAAATACAAACTTCATAAGATCTCTACTAAGCTATAAATGATGGTATTACAGAACCTTTTTTACAATGACAAAATTCATAGAGCTGTATGAGAGTCTCTATGCTAGCATAAGATAAATATAACAGATAATCAGAGGTGCATATAGACATACTCATGACGCCTCCGTGAAAAAGATCTGCTCAAAATGCTTTGTCCGTGTGTTTCTGAGAACATAGTAGTCTGTGGTGATATATTCATTTTTTATTTCCTACAATCCATCATATGCTGAATCAAGCGTTCAGTATATTAATAACCTAGTGCACAAAAAAAAATCAGTCTAGGAGAACCACACTAAGAATGGACAATCCTGCCTAAAATTAAATTGAATATTTGAATTGCAAACACATTATCTGTCCAACTGGGTTGCAAATTGCAAAAAATAAATAAATAAAGTTACAAGGACATTTTTTCTTTTTTTTTTCCATTTGTTCTTTTGTCCCCATAATGTTAACCTGCTGCTTCTGATTCAAATAATTTCAACATAAATGAAGTAAGTGCAGAGTTGCACATCATGTTTTAGAGGATTATGCTTTTTTATGTTTAATACAGCAGAATGGAGAATGTATAAATAAATGAATAATATACCTTTAAGGCAGTTTTTTCCAGTATATTTGTGATCTTGCTCAGAGTAAGCAGAAAAGACTAATCCTACTCTCATATCTGTATGGGAAACATGAAGTTGAGGCCAACAGCATGATGCATGAGTGTACCTCAAAGACAGGGAATGAGGGAAACAGTTTGTCTTGTTCTTTCTGAGGATAACAAAGCGTACCAACCAGTCATTAATAATATGTACAAAACCTGAGGTTGGTAGTCTGACAGTGATGACAAGACTGCCAGATCTAATGGCTCTCAGCCACAGACAATTTTGTAAAAACGGTACATCACTTTCACATTTACTTATTTGTACATGTTCTAAATAAAGAAAAAAATACAACTAATAAAAATAACAGACATGTTGAAAAGTAAATAAAAAAATATAATAAAACATAAATTACTCAATAGATTTTCTTTATTGGTTTTTGATACCCATTTCCATTTCTTACATTCAACATGCCCCAACTAAGTGTATTTCCATGTCATGTGTCAGTCTATTATTTAACTTTGTTCAACACAACTTTTTTTTATGATTTTTTTTTAATTATGTATATGTATAAATGAAAATGACTACAACAGAGAAAAATTTAAAAATATCTATACAGTCTGAATTCCTGACATGCAGTGGTGATTGATTACAATAGATACTGGAAACATATACAAAACCACTCTGGTCAATAACTGGATATTGTTGCTCAATTTCCTATATATGAATGCAACCAGCTTGTCTTCTGGTTATCTCTTCATAACATTGCCTAATTCAAAGCCAGTTGCACAAGTCACCATCAAATGCAACATATACCATGGAGATGCTCTGTCGTCCATGCTGTTAGTCATAGGCCTGAACACCTCTCAGCGAGATCATTACAAAGAGTGGCTATGGATACCGGTTCCGAAGTGGAGTTATGATTAGGCATCTCCCCTACATGGACGACATCAAGCTGTATGCCAAGAGTGAGTGAGACATCGACTCACTGATCCACCTCACAAGGATACAGTATGCAGCAGAGATATGGGAATGTCATTCAGGCTGGATAAATGCACTCGGGTGGTGTCAAAGAGGGGCAAGATGATCACTACTGGGGGTGGAGTTACCAGAGGGCAACATATTGGATGTTCCGGGCAACTACAAATCCCTGAGGATTCTGCTTGCAAATGGCAATTACGAGGAGGGTGCAAGGAAGTTGGCCACTGCCAAGTACCTGAAAAGAATGAGGCAGATACTGAAGAGCCAGCTGAAAGAACAAAGTCTGGGCCATCAATATGTATGCCATGCCAGTAAGACGATACCCAGCTGGCAGTAAATGTCTCAGGCACCAGAAATCCAGTGTAGAAGAAGATGTGGAGGGGGAACCATCATGGACAGAGAGGGCCTTGCATGATATGTATGGCTGACATCAAGAAATCCTACCAGTGGCTGGAAAATGATGGACTGAAGAAGAGCACAGGGAAATTAATCGTTGCAGCACAAGAACAGAACTTGAGCACTAGAGCAATAGAGGCCAGAGTCTATCACACCAGACAAGACCAAGCTGCAGACTTTGAAAAGATGCCCTCAAAACAATCCAGCACATAATAGCGGGATGCAAGATGCTTGCAGGCAAAGGATACATGGAAATCATCAGCAAGTGATGGTTATAGTGTACAGGAACATCCGTACTGAATATGGGTTGGAAGTCCCACAGTCAAGGTGGGAGATACCTCCATTGTTGGTGGAAGATGAAAGAGCAAAGATTTTGTGGGACTTCCAGATCCACATTGAAACTGGTGAAGGCTAACCAACCGGACATAGTGGTGATTGATGAACTCGAGAAGAGAGCAGTGGTGACTGACATGGCAATCCCAAGTGACAGCAGTATCAAGGAGAAGGAACATAAGAACCTGGAGTATTACCAGGGGTTGATGGAGGAGGTAGAGAAAGATCTGCAAAGTGAAGGGAATGATGGTGCTGATAGTAGTTGGAGCACTCGGAGCTGTGTCCGTCAAGCTGGTAGAGTGGCTCCAGTGGATCCCCGGAATAAAATCAGAGATCTCGATCTCAAGAAAAGCACAGTCCTGGGGACAGCAAAAACATTTCGCAGACCCCTCAAGTTCCCAGGTCTCTGATAGAGGACCGGAGCACAGAGGAATGGTCAAGAGTGATGTGTGTGTATATATATTTATGTATGTATGTATATAAATACAGACACAAACACTGTTTTCAGTTGTAGCCACATTACTGATTAAAACTGATTAATTCCTTGCATGCTTGTTTGCTGTTGCTCTTCTGCCAATGTTTGCCTTTGTTGTGTTTGTCATGCAATTATTGTCTGCATAGGTAAATGAAGGTGAGCTAGTCTGTGGACATGCATCCCTTCCTCAGACTTTGTTGATGCATCCAGCATCACCGGGGCAAGCAAATTTACACATCAGTGATGGTCAATGACAAAATGACCTCTTGATAAAACAGAAGCTTTTTCCAAAACTTCAAAGGAGATTGCTCAGATTGAGTAATGAGGAAGTGAGAGTGCCTTTAGTAAGTTATCCACACATGCATTTCTGGGTTTCTTTTTCTTCAACTTCAGTTTCATTATATTGAGTCCAATCACATTCCAACTTTTTAACATTTTAAACATACATTGTACAATGAAATTTTACTTAAGTCTTGAAAATCATGGAAACAGTAGTGTCAGAAGCTTGTGGAAGGTTACCCAAAACGTTTGAGACAAGTCATGCAGTTCAAAGGCAATGCTACTAAATACTAAGGAAATGTATGTAAACTTTTGACCTCAAATAAAATAATATACAATTATCTAAGACATTCTGTCATTATTATGGCTTTTAGCAAAATAAAATAATGTTGGTAATCTTGACTGACCTGAAACAGGAGAAGTTTAGTCTGATTTAACTTCAGACAGTGAAAAATATATTTTTGCACAGTGTATGTAAACTGGTTTCAACTGTATCTACTGACTTCCATTACATGACCGCCTTTAAAATGAAACCAAACTTTAGGAGTTGTACACAAATGACTGCAGTCCACAACACACAAACAATCTCTCTCTCCATTAACCTTCCCACTCACTCCTGCCAGTGTGCTTGCACACGCACACACTCCCCGATTTGTAGGCCTGATGCATCCTTACTCTTGCAGTTACCTTTTAAACTCCACTTAGACATTCTCTGTTCATTAAGAACCAGAAAATTTCACAACTCTAGTGTTGTCATCATTCAAATGACTGAAAACAATTCTTTATTAGTTCATCACATATTTGCATGATTCCTAATGAAAGTGTTAAATATTGCTTCATCTGTATGCTATTTCATAGGGACTTTGAACTTTCAATTTCATAAATTCATTCCGTAATTTTATTGGCCATTGAGTTAAATTCGGTCGTGTTACGAGTTAGCTATTTGAGCTGAAAAAAAAAACCCAGTGAAATAATATTTGAGATTATGAAGCCACCGGTCTTCATGTTACTTGCTATGCCTGTAACAGTAGCAATAAATACATTCCGGTGAACTGCCAAACCACGTTTACATTGTGTTTTTTGGTCTTAGGTCGCTTGTTTTGGATTTATGAGTCCCAGTTGCTTATTTACCCTGTGAGATCTGGCAACCCTGCCTGTAACCCCACAAGAAGGACTTTCTTTCAATTCTTCTTGTGTATCCAAGAATCCCATTACTTCAATTAAAGTAATTTCCCTTCAATTTCCCTTATATAAAGAATCATGGACTGCCTTGTTGTAAGTGTTTTCAAATTTGATTTGGAATTCAGTTACTTTTTTTGTTTTGTTCTATTTTTTAATAATCTTTTAAAAACATTTAATTATAGCAATTGGGAACAGTCTTATAAATATCATTATTATTTGTGTCATGTAAAATACTTTGGTTTACAGACAAAGTTTATGTGTCTGTAATACAAAATAAAATAGAAATCATGTTACTTTTTAAAGACAAAAGGACAAACCCTTTCCTCTAAGATCAGACTCAAAGGTCTGCTTTTTGATAAGGCTTAAATGTTGCCAGACCTGACTCATGTGGCCTTGAACCATCCCTTAGTTATGCTACCACAGGTTTCAGGATGCACTTAGGAACTTTTACTTTAACCTTTTCTCACCCAGAGTTTGAAAGCAAAAGCAGTCTAATCTTTCTAGTGGTGGACTTCACAGAAAGGTCAGGAAAGAAATGGCAAAAAAAGCTGCTGCATCTCAGATTCTTTGTCTCAGTTGGCAGGCTAGTTAGGGATTACAAAGGTATGGCTTGTTTGTAAGAGTTGCTAAGAGAAAAGTCCTTTGCTCTAAAAAGAACATGGTGCAATGGCTTAGGTATCCAAACCACAAACCACAAAAATTGTGTAACAACCAAGGTGGATATGTTTGGGCATAATGGACAGCGCCAAGTTCGGTAAATATCAAAAGAACAAATACTTAAACAGTCAAACATGGAGGAGGGGTGATGATTTGGGCCTTGGGCGGTGATCCAAATCCAAAACAGCAGATATACAAGGATGGCTAAAATATATATAAATCACAATGTTGAAATTGTCCCTCAAGACCTGAAGCTGATGGAAAAGCTGTAAGCAAACAGCTCAGTATGAAAATGCATTACTACATTCTGAAGAACAGTGGGCACCATTTCTGGCTGTGTATTACGGGAAACTATTACTTTAGGTTAATGCTGATAAATGTGGCTCTACAAATATGGAAGCATGAGTGTCCTTACTCTTTCAGACACTCCTTATACTCCAACATATATTTCACTAAATAATAAAATACTTAAATATATATTTTTTTTAGCCCCTCCTTGAACCGCCCCCCTCCTTGAACCGCCACCTTACTGTGGTGGAGGGGTTTGTGTGCCCGAGTGATCCTAGGAGCTATGTTGTCGGGGGCACTTTCGCCCCTGGTAGGGACTCCCATGGCAAACAGGTCCTGGGTGACGGGCCAGACTAAGAGCGGTTCACAAGCCTACCATGAAGAGAAGAAAAGCAAGGACCGTTACGTCGCCCGGATCGGCGTCACCGGGGCCCCGCCCTGGAGCCAGGCCTGGGGTTGGGGCTCGTAGGCGAGCGCCTGGTGGCCGGGTCCTTGCCCGTGGGACCCGGCCGGGCTCAGCCCGAAACGGCGACGCGGGTCCGCCTTCCAGTAGGCCCACCACCCGCAGGAAGGACCATGGCAGGCCGGTGCATTGTGGGCTGGGTAGCAGTCGTGGCGGGGTGCCTCGACGACCCAATCCCTGGACATCAACCCTCACAGTGGGGACATGGAATGTCACCTCGCTGGGGGGGAAGGAGCCGGAGCTTGTGCGTGAGGTTGAGAGATACCGGCTAGAGATAGTCGGGCTCACCTCCACACATAGCTTGGGCTCTGGAACCCAGCTCCTTGAAGGGGGCTGGACCCTCCACTACTCTGGAGTTGCCCAGGGTGAGAGGCGGCGGGCTGGTGTGGGCTTGGTTATAGCCCCCCAGCTCAGCCGCCATGTGTTGGAGTTCACCCCGGTGAACGAGAGGGTCGCTTCCCTGCGCCTTCGGGTCGGGGATAGGTCTCTCACTGTTGTTTGTGCCTACGGGCCGAACAGCAGTGGGGAGTACCCGGCCTTCTTGGAGTCCCTGGGAGGAGTACTTGATAGTGCTCCAACTGGGGACTCCATTGTTCTACTGGGGGACTTCAACGCTCACGTGGGCAATGACAGTGATACCTGGAGAGGCGTGATTGGGAGGAACGGCCTCCCCGATCTGAACCCGAGTGGTGTTTTGTTGTTGGACTTCTGTGCGAGTCACAGTTTGTCCATCACGAACACCATGTTCAGGCATAAGGGTGTCCATCAGTGCACGTGGCACCAGGACACCCTAGGCCGGAGGTCAATGATCGACTTTGTTGTCGTTTCATCTGACCTTCGGCCGCATGTCTTGGACACTCGGGTGAAGAGAGGGGCTGAGCTGTCAACTGATCACCACCTGGTGGTGAGTTGGATGCGCTGGCGGAGGAGGAGGTTGGACAGACCGGGCAGACCCAAACGGATTGTGAGGGTCTGTTGGGAACGTCTGGCTGAGCCCTCTGTCAGGGACATCTTCAACTCCCACCTCCGGGAGAGCTTCTCTCGGATCCCGGGGGAGGCGGGGGACATCGAGTCCGAGTGGACCATGTTCTCTGCCTCCATTGTCAACGCGGCGGCTCGAAGCTGCGGACGCAAGGTCTCCGGTGCCTGTCGTGGCGGCAATCCTAGAACCCGGTGGTGGACACCGGAAGTACAGGATGCCGTCAGACTGAAGAAGGAGTCCTACCGGGCTATGTTGGCCGGTGGGACTCCTGACGCAGTAGATAGGTACCGGCAGGCCAGGCGGGCCGCGGCTCGGGCAGTCTTGGAGGCAAAAACTCGGGTCTGGGAGGAGTTCGGGGAGGCCATGGAGGAGGACTTTCGGTCGGCCTCGAGGAAATTCTGGAGGACCGTTCGGCGCCTCAGAAGGGGGAAGCAGTACTCTGCCGGCACCATTTATGGTGCTGGTGGGGAGCTGTTGACCTCGACTGGGGACATTGTCGGACGGTGGAAGGAATACTTTGAGGATCTCCTTAACCCGACTGACATGCCTTCCACTGAGGAAGCAGAGGGTTGGGGCTCGGAGGCGTGCTCATCCATCACCCAAGCCGAGGTCACCGAGGTGGTTCGTAAGCTCCTCGGTGGCCGGGCACCGGGGGTGGATGAGATTCGCCCTGAGTACCTCAAGTCTCTGGATGTCGTAGGGCTGTCTTGGCTGACACGCCTCTGCAACATTGCATGGAGGAAGGGGACAGTACCGCTAGAGTGGCAAACCGGGGTGGTGGTCCCTCTGTTTAAAAAGGGGGACCGGAGAGTGTGTTCCAACTACAGGGGGATCACACTTCTCAGCCTCCCGGGGAAAGTCTACGCCAGGGTACTGGAGAGGAGATTACGGCCGATAGTCGAACCTCGGATTCAGGAGGAACAATGCGGTTTTCGTCCCGGTCGTGGAACACTGGACCAGCTCTATACCCTCCGCAGGGTGCTCGAGGGTTCATGGGAATTTGCCCAACCAGTCTACATGTGCTTTGTGGATCTGGAGAAGGCATTTGACCGTGTCCCTCGTGCCATTCTGTGGGGGGTGCTGAGTGAGTATGGAGTCCGGGGCCCTCTACTAAGGGCTGTCCGGTCTCTGTATGATCGAAGCAGGAGTCTGGTTCGCATTGCCGGCAGTAAGTCAGACTTGTTCCCGGTGCATGTTGGACTCCGGCAGGGCTGCCCTTTGTCACCGGTCCTGTTCATAATTTTTATGGACAGGATTTCTAGGCGCAGCCAGGGGCCGGAGGGGATCCGGTTTGGGAACCTCAGGATTTCATCTCTGCTTTTTGCAGATGATGTTGTCCTGTTGGCTTCATCAGACCGGGACCTCCAGCATGTGCTGGGGCGGTTTGCGGCCGAGTGCGACGCGGCAGGGATGAGAATCAGCACCTCCAAGACCGAGGCCATGGTTCTCGACCGGAAAAGGGTGGCATGCCTTCTCCGGGTGGGTGGAGAAGTCCTGCCTCAGGTGGAGGAGTTCAAGTATCTCGGGATCTTGTTCACGAGTGAGGGAACAATGGAGCGTGAGATTGACAGGCGGATCGGTGCAGCGTCCGCAGTAATGCGGTCGATGTACTGGACCGTCGTGGTAAAGAGGGAGCTGAGTCGAAAGGCGAAGCTCTCGATTTACCGGTCAATCTACGCCCCTACCCTCACCTATGGTCATGAACTTTGGGTAGTGACCGAAAGGACAAGATCGCGGATACAAGCGGCCGAGATGAGTTTCCTCCGCAGGGTGGCTGGACGCTCCCTTAGAGATAGGGTGAGGAGTTCGGTCACCCGGGAGGAGCTCGGAGTCGAGCCGCTACTCCTCCACATTGAGAGGAGTCAGCTGAGGTGGCTTGGGCATCTGTACCGGATGCCTCCTGGACGCCTCCCTAGGGAGGTGTTCCAGGCATGTCCCACCGGGAGGAGACCCCGGGGAAGACCCAGGACACGCTGGAGAGACTATGTCTCTCGGCTGGCCTGGGAACGCCTCGGACTCCCCCCGGAAGAGCTGGAGGAGGTGTCTGGGGTGAGGGAAGTCTGGGCATCCCTGCTGAGGCTGCTGCCCCCGCGACCCGGTAACGGATAAAGCGGGAGAAGATGAGAATGAGAATGAGTGAGTATATTTTTTAGATATTTATCTGATGTTGTAAATTGAACCTCTATGAAATACAAGTTGCTTTTTTTATTTCCTGATATATAAAACATGAGAACTAAAAAGTATTTTCATTTTGGCTTTTTTGTTGGTAAAAGCAGAATATTGTTTACAGTAACATAGCGATGACATCAATGGAGATCAGACCACAATAAATGTAATCTGAAGTGAATCTCCTTTGAGAAGGTCAGTTTGACGGGCCACAGCTTTGACTGTGACCACGTCAGTTTTGTTAATATTTAGACAGCATGCGGGAAAATAAAATTGCAGTTGGTGCAGTTCCGCCTGTCATGCTTCATATTTATGAGAATGTGAACTTGTCCTAGACAATAGAGAGAAACATCAGTAACAAGGTCACCAAACAATGCCTCTGAAATGATTTTATGCAATTGTAGAGCAACATGTCAAACATTTTTTTCTGTCTCCCCCCCCCCCCATTTCATTTCTTCACCCCTCTCCACTGCCACTTCCTTGTGTCCATTGTTCTTCTCCAGTTCACAGTCAGGTGTCACATACCGCCTCTGCTGTTTTTGCCCCGGCAAAATGTCCCGACTGCTTCTGCAGATTTATGGTGAACCCAAAGTTTCTATTTGTCCTGGAAGCTTCCCTAACTACTGACTAGACGAGATGACAACCCCACTGGCCTTTGAGCCGTGCCTTAAGAGACATGTTTCAGCCAGCAGTCTCTAATCCCAGTTCATGCCCTTTCACATGACATCAGTTTTGAATGGAGCCAAAGGTTTGGCCTCTGGGCTGCTGAACTGTTAGCTGACCTTTTGTCTGCAGTGAGTAAATGATCAACTAAACATATCAAGCAGTGATTCTTTTTTTTATTTATTTATTTTTTCTTTGTATCAGGTCTTGTTGTTTTAATCAAATTCCATGCAGGAAGGAAAATGGTGAGAAAAACAAAATCAGTTAATCTACTTACATTAAAAAATAATATAGAAATATTTTCCAATACTAGAGCATACACACTATTTCTTGCGCACTCATTTATGTGGATATGAGCCCGTCAAGCGAGCCTTATGTTAAGCGCCAGTGGAAATGCCTGTCCTTTTCTCTAAAGCCCGGAAACTGAGGTGAAGGCCTCTGATCACAGTGACATAAGTGAATGAAATGAGGAGGAAATGGAGAGGTGGAAATTGGGACAAATTACTTTTTAAATTGAACATGACAAGCCTCTGATTGTAATCTCTATGTGAACTTTTGGGGATGGAGGGTCTTTGATGACAGGAAATCTCAGCAAAATATGAACCTTGCTTAAAAAGCGAGAAGCGAAAGAAAGTCATATGTAAGTGTAAATGTCAGTAAAGTAACGTAGACATGGACATGCATGCATTTAAACTATTCCCATATGCATTCCTAGCTGCTAAATAAATGAACCCACAAGTTATATATACCGAGTTCTGCTCAAATGTTAAACAGAAGGAACTAAATCAGAACAGTTGAAGACATTATGAGAGATATTTTCTCAACTTTGACTTGACTTTTCAATGGACTGGACAGTGGACATCTATTCAAAAGCAATTTATTTCAGTATAATCATGGGTTTGGATGGTTTCGTTGCACATTACCCACATCAGTGGACGTCAGGGTTTCACCCCATTTCCATTCAGTGCACTGCAATGAATAACATCAACATGTTTGCCCTATGCTACCTCGTGAGTCAATCTGAAACTATGTGTTAAAGGGTATTTTGAGCAATTGTCAAACTTTTCGATTCTGTAGACATTAGAATAAAGTTTGAAGTGAAAAATTGAGCAGTTACTTCTAAAATTAACTTTGAGTTTTCAGTCCAATTTTTCCCTCAAATTCTGTTTTGCAGTTTATATTGAACCTAACAAAATGTTGGCGTCGCAAAGATAGCTAGATTGGGTTAGTTCATGTTAAATGTATACATTTTTCTGGAGTGGGTTATGTCCCTATGCATCATTAAAAATTTAGATCAGCCATAAGTGACAGAAATTTCAAAGCTTCCTGTGCGAAGTCTGTCAGAACACAGCATGTAGAGAAAACTTTAATTAGCCGGGCATTTCTGTAAACACATTTAAACATAATTCAAACATTAACATATTAATCCAACCTTTGAATACATTAGAAGGTTAAATGTGACATATTATGGATTTTGTTTCTAAAACTTTGATCATTTCCTGAGATGTTAAAGAGGACCTATTATGAAAAACACGTTTTTTCATGGTTTAACATATATAAAGTGGTCTCCCCTCAGCCTGACAACTCAGAGAAGTACTAAAGCAGCCAAATTCTGCAGTGTCTGTTCACCCCGCCCGGAGGATCCTTCCAGTGTCATGTGACTTTTACGAGTCGTTCAGATTTGTGCATTTTCGTTACGTAAGCAAAATGCAAACCACGCCTCGGTCTCCTCCGCTGCTGAAACCACGCCCACAACTAACTCCGCCGGCTGGAGCGTCCGCCATTGTTCAGAAGCGGTGGCTGTTTCAACGAGGGACAGTTAAAATGAGGTTTTGCATCGACATTTACCCTCATAAATGGATCAGTACCAACAGCTGTCGAGCTGCGTGACATCCGACGCTCTCTGTCCACACTGAAACCGTTAAACTCGCGGCCAGTTAGGACAGTCCAATAGAAAATAAAGCAATGGAATTAATTTTGTCACCGAAGTTCGATCGCATTGCATGGGACACGCTTTAATAGTGTACGGAGCCGCTGCTCTTCTGCCAGAGCGAGGCTTTGTTCCCTCCCCTGCTACACGTCATTCAGGCAGCCAATCAGCACAGAGCCTCATTATCATAGCCTCCCCTCCCCTCAGAATCCTCCATAGAAAAGGAGGCTAGAAGCGGTAAAAATAGAGACATGGCCCAGACGCTGAATTTCTGATTTATGTAGAATAAACAAGCTTTTGATTGTTTTTAAGACATTCAAGGCCTGTTTAAAATATACATTAAATGCCATAATAGGTCTCCTTTAAAGAAATGCCTGTGACATTTTTTCTTCAATGTTTTTGACAAAAATGTAAAAACCTTATAAGTATGTTTTTACAGTTCTGTTCTCAGCCTCCACCCCCTTTCCTTCAATCAAAATAAAAGCTTTGCTCCACCCAGTTCAAAGAAATGGTGAGTAAAATGAGTGGAGGCTGTATAATTCTACTCAGAGCAGGGTCTGTGATGCCACGTTTCCCTGCAGATCTGAATATTTCACTGAATTACATTGTTTCAGACACTGGCTGAAAATGTTTAATTCTTCTGGCTGCCCATAACTAAGTCACAGGCTTGTGTTGTGTCAGAGTTCATTTGGTAATCACTTCAGAGACCCGAAAAATATGCTCTCAAGCACAGAAAAAGTACTTTGTAATATGTTCCCTTTAATTCATAATGAAGATTCAACCTCAATCAAAATCCACCTTTTTTGTTTATAACTCAGTGAGCAGTGTTGATTTTTTTTAGCCAATTTGTCAGATATCCAAACTTATCAAGCCACACATTAAAATAAGCTATGAAGTGACAGAGCAGTCAGAATAGTTGGCAACCATAATTACCCTCATACATTCAACTGACATCTTTTCAGCTGTGTTCATAGCAGGTAGTTTAAGGATGTTGCGCTGGCGACTTAACTCAACTTCACCCCATCTTCTACAGAGTGTGCCTCTCATAAAATTGATAATTCACCTTCATGTAATACACTTCCACTTCAGGGAAACAGAAAATGTTAAACAATAAATTGTGCAGCTAAAGAGGAGTAAGATGGACATTTCTACTCTGACCTTGGTCTTTAGGGTCTCAGTACACCGTATATCTTCATCTAAACCGAACAAACTATTGTCAATGTACATTTATTCCATTGCTACATTTTGCTTCAGGTAATTTCAGTGAAGATTCACGATTGGATTAATTGACATTTGCAAAGCTACAGGGGAGCACAGGTGTTACGCAATCACACAATACATATCTATGTAAAAATCACAAATATTCCTACGTTTTCTAAAATTGTTCTTTTCTACATGTGTGGTAGGGCTGGGCGATTATACGATCTCGATTTGTGATCGCGATCAAATTAAGTTCGATCCCGGTGATCAGCTGTGGGTCTACTTTCTCGATCACGTGCAAAACATGCTGCACCAAAGTGCACGACAACCAATCACAACCCGCTTTCCTGGCACCGCGCTGTCTGCATTAATTGATCATGCATGATATGCCGCGGCAAGTTGCATGACCATAGGCAGTAAACTAGTCACATCTGCCTCCCCTGCACCGGTGGGAGCAAGCGTGACCAGAGAGAATAAAACTACAAGACAACAACCGCAGGGTAGCGTTAGCTTAGCTTCGAGCCGACCGGGACTCACGGTTAGCGGTTATTTATTTATTTATTTCGCCGGACAACTTCTTCCGAGCGTACAGGAGGAGGGTGTGATGGATTCACAAAATGCCCTTCGTGATGGATGTATTGTGTATTCGAACCGCACTCATTAAAGTTGTGATTCGCTCTGCTTGTACCATAAATTACTCATCACCGCCGACTTCAGAAACTCCGCGGCCCCGACATGGGTGTGTGTGTGCGTGCGTGCGTGTGTGTGCGCGCTCAGCGGAGTGAATGTGTCGGAACGCGGAGGCAACAAGCAGAGCTCAGCATGATGACGCCGTAGGCTCTGCGTTGGTGTAACGCGGGACCATAAATCAGCCTTAAGTCCCTTTAGGCTAATACTGTGAGAAATAACCTCTCATAATAGCGGTACTACAGTTAATAAATGTAATAAAACTGCCGTTTCTGCTGGCTACTGAGTCCTGTAAGTGGCGAGTGAGTTTTAACTCCTTAATTACCAACCAGCGTCAGAGTCACGCACAGTACACAAACTGTGATGTTAAAGAGCCACCTTTTGGTCAATTTAAGCAACAGCATCGCCAGCTGCTTGACAGTGGCTCAAATCATATTAGTTTACTGTTTTTGTTTTTAATAATGTCATTGCAATTTTATCTATGAAAAAAATGGCAAAATAAATGAAAAACTGTGAACAACCGCATTCCGTAGGCTATTCGGTACTCAGTATTCAGCCAAGTCTTTACATTTTATTCCGCTTCAGTTTCGGCCTCAAATTTTCATTTTGGTGCATCCCTAGTTTTTTCGGTGGGTACCACTGGTAGCATTCTGGATTCTTGTTAAAACATGCTATTTGCTTTATTTGTTAATAAAAAAAAAACGAATCTCTGGTTTCTTTCTATTTTATTCCAGAAGGGAAGGGGGATCTTCTGATTTAAAAAAATCGTGATTAAAAATCGAGATCATTCAATATGGGAAAAAAAATCGTGATCACTTTTTTTGCCATATCGCCCAGCCCTAATGTGTGGGGGAATACAGGCAGTGAGGGACCACAGGGTAGGACTTCAACCTGCATGAGGACTGCAGCATGCATGTATGTAGTGCTGGCCCCAAAAATACATATATTTGTACTACAACAGTGACATTTGGCCAGCCTGCAATACTGCTGTTTTGTGCCCTGATAAAATGTTTGTGTATTTCAGACAACTTTTAGCCATATTCACTCCAACTGAATGTGCTTTCACATGCTCACGTGTAGGCTGAAATACATATGCTATATTGTTAGGGAGGTCTTGTTATTGTTTGCCCATAATAAACAGAAGATTAAAGCAGCCATTTGTGCATGAAAATCACTCCCACACCCACGTTTGAAACACACACATTCATCTGCACTCATCCGTTTACACTAATAGTCTCTTTGGGTGAAAAGCAAATATACACAAATGAACATATTTATATACTGCAAAATGGAAAAATAAATAAATAATTTAAATACTTGGCACCTCTGTGTCAGTATAAGCACCTCAAGGCACATAATCAAATCTGGTCTTTGTTGTTGTGCATAAAAAGCACTTTTTTTTTTAACTGCAGAATCTTTGTTCCTTGTCTCTTTCCTATCTCTCGCTCGTGCAGATCTGTTTGACTAGACAGGAGTTTTTGATCTTTTAAAAAATGAGAAAAAAGAGGTTCAAAAGCTAATTTCCCATAACACAAATAAACAGGATTTCAAAAGATGATTTCCTGAGATGAGTTTGGACAGGCTATTTTCCCCCCTGTTAATTACACACTTTTCTTACACTTTTTCATTTCACTATTAGTTTTGAAACAGGTATTCTAATTTGTTATTAGATTTAATAGTATTCAATAGCCTACTGACTGATGGATGGCCATGGGGGTAGGGCTACCACATCTTTGGAAGAATGTTCTCATGCTGGTTTAAGCCCATTTTGTGTGTCTATTGGAGGTTTTAGTCCTAAAATGTAAAAAATTATGACCGTTGCTCTCATTATACACCATGAAAACATTTTTATTGAATTGAACAACCTATAATGATCATGATAGAAACCAGTGTATGAAGTAGTTTTCTTTTCATGCCCTTACCTGGAAGTTTACTTTGCCAACAAAAAAATAAATAAATCAATAGTATGAATTAAAAAAAAAAGATTTAAATACATATGTTGTGTATAGAATATGTATATGTTTTTGTTTCTGCACAAGGACATATGTTGACAAGATATATATGAAAACAAACAGGGACTTTTCACAGTTGGTTTTCTTATATCTGTGTAGTGACCAGTTCTTCTTCAAAGGAGCCATTTTTCTGTGTGCTATAAACTCTCTTCCTTTTGCAGCTGTTAACAGAAGATTTCCCGATATTGGTCATTGACTTGTACAGACTTACAGTATACCCAAGTGGCAGGAACCACATAATGGTGCCAGTAGAAACAGTTCTCTTTATACACTTTCTGTACATGTACAAAGTTGAAGTTAATTTGGTTTGTCTCAGGAACCCTATTCACACTATAACTTCAGTACGATGTCAGATGCTTATAATTTACCCTCTTTATAATCTAATAAAAGACCTAGGGTTGTGTTCATTCTGGAATGTCCCCTTTATTGCCTTGACCTTAGTTTTGAAATGACCTGGGATACGCAAACTGAATTCAAATGAATGAACAGATATATTCACTCAGTTTTCACTGTAAACTTATTGTACCTTGATATCTACCGTTTTGTGATAAGAAACAGAATATTGTTTACCAGAAAAAATTTGGATAACCTATGAAAAAGTGAATCTTACATGGTGGTGTTAAATAAAGTCGGTGAAAGTTGTGAACTTATTTGTCCCCAGCTCTACTTTATCCATTGATACATATAAACCATTACATTGTAGTCTCTCATTTTGACTTTATTCCTCCCCTCTCTGCTGGTTTGTTAGCTGGACAGCTGAACAGAGTGCCTGTGATAACTGCCATTAGCATGCCACTTGCTGGGCGTTAATATGCGGTTTCTCTGGGATGCCATTCAGCACCATGTTATTACCTCTGTCCAGATGTCACCGGAAGGGTCGGCCAGGCTGCCAACATGTGTGAAAATGTGTGTGTCAGATTTTCCATCCTCATTTTCTCTTTTAGACCCTTTTTATTTTTTTTCATTCCCAGTCCACCTCTGCCCACCCCACACCAACATTTATGTTCCTCATTTAGAGCATTGTAAACTATCCCTTTAGAGATATCCTGTCATTTCAACTAATTTTGACCAATTTTACAGTTTCCATTTATTTAGCATAATTTCTTCTCACAACTGTGCCCCTGCAAGTGGAAGTTCCAATTTTCCTGTGTTCACCCCAAGTCCACATTTATGAAAATATATTCATATTATTGCAACATATGGTTTGTGCCAATGTGTGTCTTTATCTACATCATCATATATGCACCTGAGATGTTGGTGTAAACGGTATTGTTCTCTGCTTGGGCCAATCTGCTCCCTAATTGCCTGGACAGACAGGTCCAAGCTCCATTTGGCCAGTCTATTTCATGCAGTCTTGTTTTCCTGTCATTAAGCAGGTGAAGCACATAACACATCTGCTAAAATGAGATGAGGATGGTAGATCCGAAAAATACCACCAGTGATGGAATTAGTTTGTTTGATATACATTACATTTGCCCCCCGATTAGAATTTTTACATCTGTATGTGCTCAGATGTGTGTATGAATGTGTATGTGAGTATATGGATTTATTGATGGTGGAGAGTTGGAGGTCTTTCACTGTCACGGTCTAGGGTTTTCATTTTGTTTTGCTTTTGTTTTTTTTGTGTTTTTCTTGGTGTCCTGGTTTTGTTCCTGTTTTAGATTAGATTATCAAACAGGGAAAAGAGGGGAAAGGATGTTGTTATCTAAGGATATATTTAATTTGCAAAAAAAAATCTATCTGTATTGGCAATGAGTCATGTATTACATGGCAACAGTGTCCCAATATTTCAAAGAGAACATTTTTCATTGATCAACATGTGAGGTTCTTTTTTTTTTTTAAGCTGGAGGACCAAAGTGTCTGTTCCCAATTTATAGGGCAGTCACACTCATTAGCTTCCTTGGGAAGGTCTTTTCAGGTGTCACGGTTTTGTCACTTCCTGTTTTATTTTGAAGCCCATGCCTGCGTCCGAAATCCCATACTTCCAACCTAATGAGTATGCAAAACCAATATGAAAAATTTTATATTTAATGGTTTGCATTAATGGGCGTGGCCTAATGGCTCAACAGCACCCCCGTAGAAAACTTTGTGCCTCAATACAGTTTGACTTACATGCACGAAAATCGGTACACACCTGTATCATGTCGCAACTTAAAGAAAAGTCTCCTGGCGCCATGGCCAAAACCAAACAGGAAGTCGGCCATTTTGAATTAATCGTGTAATTTTGGCGCAATTTATGCCATTCCTTCGGCCATTTCTCCGCCCGAACCGTAACGTGCACCCAGGTGTGTTATACCCTTCTTCTGATTGGTCGATATTTGATAGATCCTATTTTCTGCCATAACTTTTCAATGGTTTGACATAGAGAGCCGTGGGTGGTGTCATCTGACTCGGTTTTGAGTCATTGACCTTTATTGGTGAAAATTGCACGCGCGAGGGCCCGTTCATCGCTGCTTGCAGCTTTAAATATTGTCATTATTGTTATTAAAAAAATATACTGCATCATTCACTGTATAACTGTCCATTTAATCAATATCTGACATTCTTTAGGACCTGCTGTAGTCATACTGCAGGGCTTGATTCCTGCTTGAAGAAGTGCACCAATGCATTGCTGCATGCAAGCTTATCAGAATTCAAGAACATAAAGTATATATCTTTCTCTTTTTTTCCTAGGCTTTTTACTACTACTTCTTTTTGATTGATAGGCAAGAATTTGGGGGCACGTTCTGCTGAAGAGTACTGATTCATCCCAAAGCTGATTTTTCACCTCTTAGAGGTGGTGGTGACACTCTGTACCTCACACCACTTTGGAACTCAATGAAACTCCTGCATTTGCTGTCCAAGGCCTCATAGGGGGAAATAAATGAGCTAGTTACTGGCCAATGCTGAGGTGTGTACATGCATGCTTTTCCAGTCCACTACAAATGCTTGTCTATTGTGGATTTTTCTATTTTTATTTTTTTTAAGCGCCAGCTAATCTCAGTACTAGAAACACAGAGCACAAAAGCCCATTGCAAATTTGGTTGCCATCCAGGTTGTCTCCCCCTCTCAGTCCTTCCTTCTGTCTCTGACACTCTCTCAGCATGTTGGCCCTGATGTGAGATGAGATGTTGTAGGGGGGCAGTGGCAGCACAATGAGAAATACCCAACTGCCTCTAATTTAATCATTTTACAGATGGCAAAATACAACCTATGGCCCTGACAGATTGCTGCTTTTGGTGAAGTGACCCAGCACCACCAGGAAAAGTGAGAACCAGATGGATGAGGTGGCGAGGAACTGCAATGATGGAGGTTTTAATACAAAGATGGCAGTGACCACAAAGATCTAAAGAAATCCCAAAACGCCAAGTGAATAAAAGCATAAGACAGACCCAAAAACAGTTTGATGGAGTTTAAAAAGTAGAGCTGTGAGTTAAAGCTGACAGATTTAAAGGAGATCAACAATCTAAAGCTCTCAGGGTCAAATAGGAACTTGTGAAAACTCATCAGAGAGACGTCAAAACCATGAAAGGCCAATTAAGAGCAAAATCAGAATGATGATGAGCAGTGTACAGTGTGATGAGGCAAAGAGCAAGAAAACAACTCAGAGATGGATAATAATTATGAGCTCGATTCTCTGATCTCTTGTCATCTTTGGTGCAGTTGATAGAACAAGTTGAACGGGTTTTAATTAGAATGCTATTTGGAGGGCTAGCCTTCCTTAACCTCCATCCTTGCTTTGTTGAAATAATCAGACACAGTTTTCATTTCGCTGCAGAGTATAAAAAGAACACAAACAAGATAAACAAAAGATGAAAGACTTCCATTAGAGTGAGGATACAGTTTTTTTATTTTTGTTTTTAAAAATTTTAACTTCAAATAACACTCTGCCAATAGACTTAAAATATGGTTTGCAGGAAAAATATTACAGATGGAGTCTGATTTTATTTGAATATGCATAATTCCATATATCTTTAAAAAAAACACACACACACAGAAAACATCGGGAGGCTGGTTCTAGGGCAGGGATACGAAAATGAGTTAAAAGGTGGCCAAATAGGAATTAAATCATTCTTATTTAAGACACTTTGAGGGCTCATGAGAAATAGAATTATTATTTTTTTTTTCAGATGATCAGACAAGGATTAAGCAACTGAGATCATACACATTGTCTCCACGTAATTTACAATATTTTGAATCTTATAATTGCTGTTGACTTACACATAGTGTGAACGGATAGTAAAACCAAGGAAAAAACTCAAAGTAAGAAAAGAATAAACATGAAATTTAACAAACAACAAAGTAGTGATTCATACATTTATTTTGACTTTACTTCCTTAAAAACTGTTAACCCAGAGCCTTTTTATGTTTTTTTTTATCTTTCTTTAATTTGTTTATATACATTTAATCAAAAATGTTAGACCTGCATCTCATTCTCAAGAAATGTAGCTTCAATGTCTTTGGGCTTGGAGTCAACTGGAAGGGATCATTACCTGATGAAACGTGTATCGTCCTCACAAATCAACATCCCAGATCCATTTCTGGAAACAATGCATGCTTGGTTCTCCAGAATAAAAACATAAAAGAATACACAAAGGGCCTGATTTACTAAGATCCTAAATAAAGAGTACTAAATTGCGTGTGCACTGAAAAGGTTTGCACGTGCTGTTGTTGTGTGTTTTGCGGGTGATCAACTAAGAATGCTTGCGCAATTGATAACAGGTGCAAACCGCAGTATTTAAATGAGGTGTTGCGCGTCTTATGGTTTGCGCCATGGAGAGTCGCAAGCGCAAAATGAAATTTGACGAGTTGGAGTTAGAGATATTAGTGGAAGAGACAAATAAACACATTCATGAACTACAGCAAATCAAGGAAAAAAGGGGTCTCCCGCACACTGTTAAGTCAAATGCAAAAAACTTTAATAAGGTAAACAAACAAACAACGTTTCGGTCCACAGGACCTTTCTCAAGCAGAGATTTCTCAAATCGGGAGTGTGCGGGAGACCCCTTTTTTCCTTGATTCACTCCTACCTAATCCAACGCACCTGTTTTACCAAGTCTTTTTTAGGTGTGCATCAGCCTCCAGACCTTTATGAACTACAGCAAAGAAATTTAAACATTACCAAATGAAACGCAATATGGGAGAAAATCTGCGATAGAATAAATGCAGTTGGTAAGACAAAAAGAACGGCAGATGAGGTTAAAAGAAGGTGGCAAGATATAAGGCGAAGAACTAAAGAAAAAGTGGCCTTTAATAAAACTTGTGCAACCATTTTTAAAATAGCATGCAGCAGAATAAAGACTCTCTCTCTGCGTATTCTTTGATTTTGCCGATGTCGCCTCCTTGCCACAATAACAGCAGCCATCGGTGCGTAATGCTGGGCAGATTAGCACCTTCCTTTCGAACGTATTAAATACAGACGCAATCACAAGCCCCGCAATAACTTTCAGGCTTGGTAAATCTCATTGCGTGTGGTAAATGAACCTATTTGCATTTTCCCCTCCCAGTATTTAGCGCTTTCTGGCAGGTACGCCCCATATTGATTATTCATCAGGGCAAAAGTACTAAATGAACAGCGTGTGCTATTTTGCTCATTTGAGAGACGCAGTCCTCTTTGCACGCTGTTAGTAGATCAGCTTGCACATTGGTTTGCGGGTGCTGTCAAGTTTGCACGCGTTTTTACGCACGCAAACCTTTAGTAAATAAGGCCCAAAGAGTGGAGAATTTCAAAACAAACATGACCCACAGTGTTGCATAACTGAATACCCTTTCCAGAAAGACATTAAACAGGAATATACTCAATGCCCAAACGTCTTTTAAGCGTTGCACAGCAGTATTACAATGTTGTAAAAGGCCAAGGTAAATCTATAGCTTATTATGGGATTTTGCAGGCCTAAAATGCAGGTACGGATTTATTTTTGCCAAATTAATGTAGTGGTGTTTTTCATACCATTTGAACAGCTTTGATTTTAAAACCTTTAAATACAACGTAATAAACAAGTCATATTCTTTTGTGCAATGGATGTGAGTTTGTTGCTTTTTATACCATTCTTATGTATGCATGTATGTATGTATGATGAATCCATTTTCTGTGGAAGTAGATAAACTGGCATACATGTCTCTACTTTTATATTGGATCCTGCAGTTAATACTTCCATTGAAAGACACTTCCATGACACTTAAAGGTGACCTATTATGGCATTTAATGTATATTTTAAACAGGCCTTGAATGTCTTAAAAACAATCTAAAGCTTGTTTTTTCTACATAAATCATAAATCCAGCCTGTGGGCCCTGTCACTAGTTTTACCGCTTCTAACCTCTTTTTCTGCGCCTCATTTTTAGGGAAGGGGGGGTATGATAATAAGGCTCTGTGCTGATTGGCTCCCTGAATGACGTGTAGCAGGGGAGGAGAATAAACCCTCGCTCCGCCAGAGCAGCCCGAGCCTGTAAATTATCACAACACTGAATTTTCACAAATGGAAACTTTATTGTTAAAAAAATAAAATATGAGTTGTATATAAATAACATTTATGCACTATTTAAGCCGGATCTACCCGGCGGATGCTGAACGCTGGCCGCGGAGCCACGCCGGGCGCCCGGCGTGGCTCCGCGGCTGGAGCAGCGCGCATCACCGCGGCTTTAACCAGGGAATCTGACCGGTTCCGACCGGCCGGGACCGCAGGAACCGGCCTGGACTGGTAGCAGGGACTCCCGGGGACCGACCAGCGGAATTTCAGCCGGATCTACCCGGCGGATGCTGCGCGACGGGCGCCGCAACCCAACGGCGGGCGCACAGATCGGCTGCGGAGCGCATCCGCGGCGCATCGCCCGTTACCGGGGATCAAACCGACAGATTTGCCTGAAAATCTCGGAGAGTGAAGCTGGTCCAGCCTGGGACGGACCCCCGAGGACCCAGCTCCCAAACCACCCGGGAACCTGGATGATTTAACCCGGATCCGCTCTGCTGCGGCGCCGCGTCCGACTGGCTCAATGAAAGGACCGCTCCAGCAGCGGAGAGAGCTGGTTGTGGGCGTGGTTTCAGCAGCGGAGGCTGAACCTCTGGAAATCTGCTCCCGTCGTGACGTCACGACGGGAGCAGATTCTAAACGGCTCAAAAAAAACCACGTGACACTGGGGGACTCTGTCCGGCGGGGGTCAGAGAGCTTGCAGAAATTCATGGTATTTTGTCTCCCCTGTGCTGGCAGGGTGAGGGGAGACCACTTTATATATGTTAAAACAAGAAAAACGTGTTTTTCATAATAGGTCCCCTTTAAATTTAATTGTGTTATTAGTACTTCACTACAGTACTATATATCTGGTTGGAGGCATACTGCATTTCACTGCCGGGTACTTGTAACATATATATATACATATATGACAGTACATATTAATATAATCGAATCCTTAGGTGCATCAAAAATTGTTCCGTTTCAGTGCAAAAAAAATATAAACAAAGCTGAATGCTTGTCAACAGCAGCATATAGGATGTTTAAAACAATAGCATTACTTGACACAAGGGTGTAGATTTAGTTATGGAGAGTAGGAACATGTCCCTATAGTTTGGCAGAGTTGTCACTACCAACATTTCAGTAAACTTATTTACATTATCTTCAAGTGGAGGAATATTTTCTGACATGTGTGCCTTTGGTTCTTTCCTGCAAGAGATGTAAACTGACTAAAAATTAACCTAACAAAGGAAAGAGATGTACAGTATAGTTGGTGAAATATGAGCCAATGAAGCTGCACATGACTGCTTGTGTTAATGAATTGGTGTGTTGCTGAGGGAGGACATTAGTACCTCTGGCAGTGTTTTGTGTATTGAGAGGAGCTTTAATCGACTTCTCCAGAGTACACAAGACCCACTAGAGTGGTTGGCCCCAACACCTGCCTCCGTACTCTGTTGTGCTTGTTGATTCATGTAATCTCAACATTATGGTATCGACCAAATCTGGAGGGGGAGATTTGAGCATCCAAGAAAACAGCGGAAGGAAAGTCTTTTGATAATGGTTCAGTAATTTCTGTGATAAACTAACACATGTTTTGTGTTAATTAAGTTCCAGATTGCTGTGAGCAAGTTTGAAAAGGTTAAATTGGTGCTGGCTAAACTGCAGGAGCCGTAACATTTATGATGTGCAAATCAATATTTGAGCCTGGTCATTGTTGAAAGGCTCCCAGAGTTGTTCCATTTCCTCCTTAGAGAACTGCTTTAATTGAGACATCTTTTCAGTTGACTTTGATAACTTAACTGGAGCAGGTTGGAATGTTTTAAGGAGACACAGCGAAATTAAATGAAAGCTATTAATAATGGCAAATGCAAGCTTCTGTCCCAATTAAGAAGACACACACCAAATCACATTCTTTCTAATGAGAAGACATTAACGGTTCATTTCTTGACAAAATTAAGTTATTTCCATTTCCCCCAGCTCCACAATTTTCATTTCAAATTAGGTTTAACTGGTTTTAAAAAGATCAAAAAGCATTGCCTGCGATATCTGTGTTTTCCATGTGACATCATCATCATCATCATCGTCGTCATCAGGCAGAGCACACTCTTGCCAAAGGAGACATGAAGAACCTTCCTCCTTTTTGCCATTTGACTGATTTGATTTGGCTGATTTCACTAATAAATAAAATATTACACATTTTTAAAAGATGCTTTAAACAACAGGCTTCAATTAACTCTTCAGTCAGGTTGTATAAACACACAACACCCAGAGTTATTATTATTTTAAAGTCTGTTGAGTTTTTTTTGCAAAATAGACAAATTAAATCAAGATCAGATTCTTGAGAGCTGCGAAGAACTTTGGCTTTACAGAATCATCTTTGGCATGCGGTTTGAGAAATTACTCCTCCGTCCTCAGGATATTGATTGCAAGACATGAGCCGCCCTACGGAGCAGCCCTGTGGCAGATCATCTGTTTGTACACTGGATCATTCACGAAATATTTATGAATGATTGCTTTCCTCAAGATCAATATGGCAGTCACATATTTCATTAGCAATTAACTGTACCAATTCCAGAATAATGGATTATTATTTCAGATGATATAGAAGATGCAACAGCATAAATCATTTTCGAGGATCCAGTTGCAACCAAAGGCATTGTAGATTTTAATATTTACAAAGTGTCTCTTGCACAGCATTTTTGCAAAGAAAAAAAAAATTATCCCAGCATCACATGCGCTAAAGGAAGTTACCTTTAAAAGTATTGAGATCCCTCGGGAGTGTAAAAGATGACCAAAGAGAAATGGTGAGACATAGCGAGACATCCTTCATGTTTCATGAGGCCCCCAGCTGTTTTAAGTCCAGCCTCTGGGGCTGACCTCCATATCGACAGCAAGCTCCCAAGATGTGTCTCACAACTTTCAGATGGAGCTAGGAGCCTTGGGTTTTATAGATATCGCTAGTGTGCATATTTTTTATTCTTTTTTTATTTTACTGGAATGATCAGGCAGTAATAATCTCAGTACTTTCACCTTTCCACAAGAATGTAAATGTAAATGGGAAGAAAAGCTTTCTATGAATTCATGCAAAGTTTCTGTTTTCCTTGATTTACAATAGAATTTCAGCATTGCAAGTCAGAGTTGAAGTCACTTGGTTATGCATATGTTACACATCAGTTTTCAGTGCGTAAGGGATCCCTTTATCATCTTTTTACAATGTACAGAACAGCTATACAACTGCGTATTGCCAGTTCTTAACAATAAGGCCAGATCACACAAGGAGTTCAGAGTTTCGCCCTTAGTTTCAGATCGGGTTTGTTCAAATTCATTGGATTTTGAGCATAGCTGAAAGTTTTGAAAGTGGCTGAGAATCACAATATCATACAATGATGTACACAAAGTCATAACTGTAAAGTAAGCACCACCAGCTTTTCCAAAAACAGCAGCAATTTCTTGCCATGCTACCCTTTCTCAGAGCCTCTGACTTATTTACCTGTGGCCGTCCTCTACAGGGTGATACTAACGTACAAGTGGTGGTGTTTTATATCTAAAATTGGACGGATTCTCTATGCCATTCTTGCATCTGACTTCCTGCCAGCTTAAGCTGCCGTGTGTAGATTGATGTGACTCAGCCTCTTTTTGAATCATTAAAAGCCTCTCGCTGACAAGAGTGGCAGTGATTCACAACGACTGGTGCGGTGCAGCCAAACTGTGAGCTTCCACACCAAATGGAACCCGGGGCTTAGATTGACGGGCCAAGTTATCAATCTTCTGCTGTGGTTGTTGGACTGCATATGCATGAAGTTATTAAAGTAACAAAAATAATATGGAACTCTGAAAGACTTTGTGAAAAGACAATGCCATGTGACTGAGGTTTGAGAGCTACACGTCTTGTGAAGGAACCCGAGAGTGAGCTCATTTTGTGCAGAGCCACAATGATGGAGACTTTGAGATCAATGCTAACGCCTGGCTCATTTTTCACTTGGTAGTCCTACCAACTTTCACCCAGAGACCACTCAAATTAACAGTTGCATTTGTCATAGCCAGATTGACTCTCTGCCTCTCCTGCCAACATCTGTACCAACAGCTTGACCAGCTTGACCGGACACATTGTGAAAAATGTTTTGTCGTTGTTGTATGTATCGACCCTCGCGGACCCTGAGGTCCTCCGGTGCCTTTTAACCATACCAAGAGTCAGAACCAGGACACACGGGGAGGCGGCATTCAGTTTTTATGGTTCCCGATTGTGGACCAGCCTCTTAATACGTTTGTTTTATGTAAAGCACTTTGTGTTGCATTTTATGTATAAAAGGTGCTTTATAAATAAAGTTTGATTTGATTTGATTTGAAGAAAAACGTACGTATTTTCCATCCTTCATTTCCTTACAACAGTTTAGAGGGATATTACTTTTAATGCTTCTCTTTGTTTATTGATAGTTTTGCATCTATAAAGAACATTCTCAATTGTATGACAAGTCTTGTTCAAGTCAAAGTTTGAATTATAAAGGGAGCCGTGGTTTAAATGTGGAGACCATCATATTCTGGGCAGGAAACAGACAAGCAAATAAACAAAAAAAAAATAAACTTATTATACCATAATCAAGTGAGATTAAGTTTTATTTATATATGAGCACTAAATATTCAGAGGTTATTCGTTGGATTTTGACTGATATGCTTCAAAGTTTACAACGATCTAGTATATTGTACTAGAAAATAATACAAAAAGCATCCTCTGACTTTTGTCTATTGTGTGCTTATTCCAATATTCCCAGGCTATTCATTCAGTGGTTGTAAATTCAATCTTTCTACCACCTTTTTTTTAATTTGCCATTGTCATTGAGGTTATTTTTTTGCAGTCTTAACAGGTATCTGAACCAAGGTTGGCACAACATCAAGGCAACTAACATGACTCCAGTGACTCGGCAGCTATCCTGATGGCCCGCTTTTCTTCTTGCCTGTTAATATCCTGTGAAATCCAGCAAACTTAATTTGAGGGAAAGGAGCTGAACCTGAACTAAGCGGATTGAATTAATAAATGTATTTTCCATTGAACGGTTTGATTTCTCCAAAGCCTGTTTACAGCCACCGAATGATCTGCCTTAAAGTAAGGCGCTCGCTCAAATCTGCTTACAGTTGCCTAAATCTATTATCTGCGCTCCACCTTATGGCAAGTCCCTGAGTCTGTGTCTAATGGGAGTGTGTTTGTGAGGAAATACATATCTGCATGTATGTGTTGGTGCTACGGTGCACCAGTTTCACCTGCACGTCTGAGGCTATCAGTACAAGCTGAGGAATCCTCAGTCAAGATTTCATAAAACAAATGAATACATAAAATGACTGTTGTAAGAAAACAGTGACACTATTTTGAAAGAAAAGAAAAAGGAAACAGTCAATCCCTGTGAATTCGTTCATTTAGCAGATTAGCATTAAATTCCAAATTCTTCATTCTCCGTTCATCCATCCATCCATTTTCCATACCCATTTCATCCTGTGCAGGGTCATGAGATTCTTCAGGTCTTTCAATCTTTAATTTAATATGGAAAGAATTTCTGCTCCAAATTGTATGCATTGGTGTGCCAATAAAACAATTTGGCCAGCCTTACCCATTCACTGAATGAGAATTCTGTCTTGTGAAAGGGGTCTGGTTACCCTCTCATTTTACTGGCCCAGAATGTACCAAACTAGTTTCTATGGGGCGAGGGGGGGCTTAATTTGATGAGTCATATGAGGAAGAGCCGCTTTTCAAAACATTCAAGATTGTGATAAATAGTCTGCGCCCCTAAACCAACAATAGTCTCCTGGAAATGAAAGTGAAATTTACATAAACCAGACTCATTCTTAGCATTTACAAGGAAAAGAATTATAATGGCTGGTAATAACAAATATTTGGGCTCCAATTTACCTCATAATTATGCCCGATTACCTTAGATGCCTTATACAATCAGTGGAAGGACAGATTGCAGGCAGTGTGTGGCAAATCGGGATTTTATTTATTTATTTTGAGTAAGATCAATCCAAAATGATGACAACTTTCTTTTCACTGATTCAGCTATACAGTACAAGTATCCCTGTATTGTTTCTGCAAGTACAAGTTTTTCTTTACCAGTCATTTGCTCTTTCTGGACAGTTAAAAACGAAATATAATTTAGTAAATATAATATATATAAATATAATATAATCTAATAAATAAATGATTTATACAACATTATTGATTAGCTGATAAATAATTTCAGTTAAGGTTTTGGTTTACTGATTTTTCTTTTTGATTTTTTTTTTTTGCCCTTTTCTAGTCCAACATCTCACTGTTGAGGTCATTTGTATGAGCTGGATTGCTTTTACAAGGCAGACTGAAATAATTAGTTAATTCAAAAATTTAAATTCAATGAAATAATAATCCATCTAATCAAAAAAGTAAAGCCACTCATACAGTTCTGTACTTTATAAGTTAATACCTCTGAGTGTTTTTTATTAAGCTGTTGGGCCAATAAGAAATCAACTTGTTCAGTTCACCTCATTGAAACATCTTTTGGTATTTACTGACACTGAGTTGAATTTAATTTTTTTTTTTGCATGTATTCATTATTATCTATTTTTTCTCATATTAATAGCAGCAGTGCATCAAATCAACTTCATTAATTTCTACTTGAAGTAAAGAGACAAGAGATGAGGGCCAAGCACATTAAGTCACACTCCTTGCTTGTTCCCGTTAGGTTTTGTGATGAACATAATTACCTTAAAACTCCTCCTACTCATCAGCTAAAGGATGGGACACAGACTTAATGGTCTGAATCAAAACCAGTATATTTTTGCAGGGATATTCTTTTATGGGTGCATGTTAATGGGAAGCAGAAACTGAGAGAGGATTGTGGTTGTTTTTCTTTAGTATATTTAGAGAGTGTCTACAAAATGTTAAGAGCTTCAAAGTTATTCAGTTCAGTGGTCAACATGCCACCAACTTGCTGCCAGCTAAATTGTGTGGCAGTTGTTTGAAAGTGGCATAAAAGGTCAGCAGGAAAATTCAGGAAAAAAAGGAGTTTCCTTCGCATACATGCGTTCTGAGACATGGACAGTCATCCAGTCAATTGATTTACTCAACCTATAACTGCAGCTTGATTTAACCGTGCAAGTTGACATACTTCCTGAGGGTCTTACAGTGTATTGGCTATTTATCCTTGATGGGTTGTGTAAATTTGTATTTTTAAGTTTAACTTGGATTGAACTTCTTGAATTGGAAAGTACTTAAATGATCTGAAATAGAAATGAATTTGTTGCCATGTATTATGGACGAAAAGAAATGCAGGCTATGAATAAAAAGTAATCAGAAAAAAATATATATATCAAGAGCAGTGTTTCCTCTAGGAATTTTTTCAGCAGTGGGGGCATGCTTCCCAGGGGGGTGGCGGCGGCGGTGGCGTTAACTAGGCCCGGCCCAAAGCAATCGGCGCGTGGAAACTCAACAACAATAACGCCTGGCATGAGTGTCACAATACTTAATTGTGGCTCATGATACTATACCATCCAAATTACAGCAATAGCACTGATTTGACTAGATGTTGTGTTAAGGGCATAGTATTCTAGTTTAACTTGAATACTCTCACATAGAAATGAAGGTCTCACTGCAGTCCCTCTGGTTGAACCAATACAAAACAGGTATCTGAAATACCCAACACTGTATGAGTTATGATAAATCACAATGTAAAGAGACTGTAAATATACAGTTTAACTTGAATACTCACATAGAAATTAAGGTTGAATGTTAACCTAAAAAAACAAACCAGCAATGCCATTTTTCTCAATGTTTAGGGATAAGGAATTTCTTCAACAGGTCACTTTTTTCTGCAACTCTGTCATTGACAAGGGACATGAGGATCTTTCTCTGTGGTCATAAGCATGAATGCTTCGGGTGTTCTTGTGACTGTGTGATCCCCCCTCACAAAAGAAAAACAGAAACATATTTTCTCATGAACAAATGTAATTGTCTGAAAGATGTTTCAAATGTTATTTCATTGCCCGAAAAATATGTTATTTTGTTACTTGGAAAATTTTAAATATGTTTTGTTGGTGAGAAAATATGTTTCTCTATTTTTCTTATTTTTGTGAGGGCATATATATATTGTTTTTCGGCAATACCTTGTTCTCTATAGCTGATATAACATGAATTACTCCTATGTGGGATCAATAAAGTTCTTATTTTTGCCGTCTGAGAAAATTAAATATATTATATTTGGTGCCTAACTGTTTCCAACAATCTTTCATGTGGGAAGTCAGGATGACATTCCCTTTATCCAAATGCACTTTTGTTCTTATTCTACCAAAGTCCATGTTGTGCACCTTTCCAAAAAGACACATGTTTACAGCACCAATAATTTCTGTATTAATTCTGATTTTTGATCGATTTCTTTTTATGTTTTGAAGATAATTTTAAAAATAAAACCGGGTTAAACTTTAGCCAAAACGAGGCGTAGTTTAATAGAAAAACACAGAAAAACTCCCACAGGGAACTCAGAAGTTCTTCACAAATAACTTAAAAATCACAGAGGAAAAAAAAACACCAGCAAACTAACAAACAAAGCTTAGAGTTAAGAAAACGAACCAGCAATGCCGATGAACAACTCGCAGCCCCGCTCCTTAACCTCTCCTCCCGGGCTGCAGGTGGTTTAAGGATGATTTATGGTTCTGCGTTAAATCGACGCAGAGCCTACGGCGAGGTTACGCGGAGACGCACGCCGTACGTTGCGCGTCGCCGCGTAACCTACGGCAAGTCTGCGTCGATTTAACGCGGAACCATAAATCAGGCTTCACAGCGCAACTCACTGTCTGCTGCGCAGCTCCTCGCCACGACGACTCCGCGCTCATATATTTAATACATTTATAAAGCCCATATATTTATAAAGCTCCGCCTGGCCGAGCCCTAACACTGTGGCCGGCCGCCATCCGTCCTGGACTACTGGCCGTTCTGTGATTCTCCAGATCACACAGATGGCCAGTCTGCCTCAGTTGGCTAATAAGTCTACCTTTTCTCCGGTAATCCGCTGCCTTTATTTCTTACGGCGACTTCTCCTTTTTTTTTTCTTACGACGACTCTGACTCTGACCTGGTGCCTGACGTGATGTCACTTTAGGCCGCGCTCTCGCGACTAATTAACTCCAATAGGATCCCCCAAACACCCCACTCACTCCCTCCCCTCCCCTCCCCTCCCCCCGCCGTTGCGCTCATCATCACAGGCTGTGCTGTGAAGGTGGAGAGATGCGGCGATGGTGCATTTGCGACAAAAAAAATAAAAAATTATAATAAAAAAATTTTTTCAGGCGTGGCGGCTATGATTTAGCAGTGGCGGGCCGCCACTGCTGAATGAATGTAGAGGAAACACTGAAGAGATACCCAACTGTATAGATTATCCTTTAATAGTTTATTTTCCTGGCCTAAAGAGTTACTGAAAAACGAGTGACTATTAGATGTTA
This sequence comes from Cololabis saira, assembly GCF_033807715.1. Taxonomy (NCBI): domain Eukaryota; kingdom Metazoa; phylum Chordata; class Actinopteri; order Beloniformes; family Belonidae; genus Cololabis; species Cololabis saira. The sequence goes on along the minus strand of NC_084606.1, from coordinate 22,395,293 downwards.
AGAAAGTTGCTTTAACAGAGATCTGTGTCCGCTGGACAATTCGCTGAATTCTCACAGACATCCTAACAGAACTGGCTGTCACGTGAGTTGAACAGTGATATAGTACCTCTATACGATATAGCCAAGGGGCCACGTCTGGTTTACTAATTTGTAATCAAGAAGATGGATTAAAAACTTGCAGTTCCTCGGCTGGCCAGTAGGGGCTACAAAGATGACTCAAATGGAGCTTTTCCTCTAGTACCTACTCCGCTCGGTTTGTCGCTTTTCCACTAGGGGTCTAACCATGCAGAGTAGATACTTTTCTGTTACTACTCTGTCGAGGTTCTGAGTCAAGCTGTATCTGACGTCATCACACTACATGCCACCAGGGGGTTGGCCAGGGGGTTGGCCAGGCAGACGTAGGAGTCAGGATGTGGACATCAGTTGACGAGCGGCTTCTTGTTCATACTATTCGACAAGCAATGGTAGTGCTGAAGTCTGTTCCGTGGTCCAACTTTGAGGTGCAGACATTCATAAACCTGGTGGCTGAGGACATAATTTAAAGGGATTCTTTGTTTGTGTCACACAATCAAGTACGTCACAGCATATTCGCTCCAGCCCTGCCTACTTCTGCTTCGGGTACTGGATTGTAATGGAAAAGAAACTCGGCCAAGTTCAGTCATGCCGAGTTGAGATGAGTAGAGCAGAGTAGGTGCTAGTGGAAAAGCGCCAAAACTGAATTGACCCCCATGTTGAAATGTTCAACTTTGAAGTGGAAATAAATATATTTACAGCTCAATACAAAAAATAAGGTTTGGTCTCCATAGCTTTTTGAAATCCATGACAACTGTGCAGGCCCTGAATTTATATTTACCACCTCAGGTTAAATTAAGTAAAGGCAACTATTTTTGCATAACCTGGGTGTCGTGGAAAGGCCTGCCAAACGATCTTTCCAAGTGTCTAAGTTACCAGACTTGAGAGGTGATTCAGATTTTGGTTGATTTAATTAAATAATTGCATGCAAAAGGGTCAGATAGATCAGGCGTCTCGATGCAGAATGACAATCAGTACGTTTACATGCACTACGAGAAAGTTGAATTGTTTCCTAAACGGAACGATATCGAATTTTAAAAATACACCTTAGCCGGGCAGCAGTCGAACCGAATTGAAGCTCTTGAGATTGAGCTTTTAGTGCCAGATAATGCATCCTTATCAGAGTTATTTTGGCATGTATACGCAACCCACGCTGACCCGAGCTACTGACTGTCCCGGGACTCCCCCTTCTGGAAGGGACGAGCCACCAGAGGGGGAATAATAACACGGCATCACAACAACACAGTTACAGGAAAAAGAGGGAGACTTTGCTGCATCTTACTTGCAACATGATCAGGTTTAGTATGTACGACATTTACAGAGCTGCTGCATCATTAGCGTCCATATTTTTGCATGTTGTCCTCCTCCTTCGCGCTTGTTTACTAATTGTACCGGAAGAATGACGACATCCACTGCCAATCCAGGAAGCAGGAACACACGGAGACACACGTCAAGCACTGGAAATCTGCAACAAAAAACCACAAACAAAGCACGAAACCGCCACGGAGCCAACCAAAACACGAACAGCAATCGACCTAAATCTTGAGATCTGATCGCAGTCTGAGCTAAGCTATCGCTACCGCTACCTAAACCCAAAAACTAGAGAGCCAGCATGCAGGTGAACAAGCCAGTGTGTATGTCTATGTGTGTGTATGTATATGATCATGCGTGTGTGTGTGTGTGTGTGTGTGTGTGTGTGTGTGTGTGTGTGTGTGTGTGTCTAAATGACTATATGTGTGTGTGTGTGTGTGTGTGTGTGTGTGTGTGTGTGTGTGTGTGTGTAATAAACCAAACAAAGCTCCACCTGAAGTGTATCTATAGTGGGGGAGGGGGGGGAGCAACCCCGCCACCCGCGAGACCAGAGGCCGACAAGGAAGAGCCCGGAACCCAGGCCACTGGCAACCCCACAGAGGGGAGAAGTAGGAGGGAGGCAACCCACCGTCTGCGAGGCCCCCCCCCCACCCGGCGGCGGCCGAGGGGGCCCGCGGGCGGGGCCCCCACGGCGCGGAAAGAAGCAGCCAGGGATCCCGCGGCGGCGGACCGCGACCCAGGCAATCCCCGGCCACCCGGTCCGGGCCGGACACGCGGCCAGGAGGCCCTCACCCTTCAGGCCAACGACCCCCACCCGGCAGGGGGCCAGCCTGCCCGGAGAGACAGAGCCGCCCCGGCCGCCGACGCGGGCAGGCGCACCCGTCCCCCACGAAAGTGGCCCTCCAAGACCAGAGGGGCGCCCCGCCGTAGAGGCAGCGGGGGGGACCGGAGACGGGCCCGGAGAGAGGGAACCCCCCAACAAGGCGACACCCGCGCAGGCCCGACAACGGAGGGCCCCAGACCCAGGCATCCCATTCATTCATCCATTCACCTATCCGATACCTATACTAATAATAATATAATATACTAGGGCTGGGCGATATATCGAGGATAGCCGATGTATCTCGGCTTCTACTCTGTGCGATGTACAAAATGACTCTATCGTGTATATTCGAGTATAAATTTTCATGCATTTTGCTTTTAGCCGCGGGCATTAAATTACAGGCTTTTCTCACTCTCTCGTCTCGTCTCTCCTTCTGAGACATAAAACAAGCGCACCCTGTCACACATGTCAGTCACGTGCTGTCATGTGTGCATTATCATTGGCCCCCGACCAGCTGCTGGTGTCGGCGCTGCTGTCCGGTCCGCCGCTCACTTCCCCGCTTTAACTTTAACTTTAACTTAACTTTCCTAAACTCGGCCTGTTTGCGCCGTGAGCTCATCTGCGCGGTTGCTACGCGCGGCGGACTCTTTTCAAAGGGAAAAGGGAAAAAGGAAATGACTAGGGCGGTGCCTCCACTGAATGCTTACTATGCTATGTGAATACTAGCATAATTTATGTAAGCCCTCAGAAATATAAATGACTTTCAAAAGAATGTTAAACCACAATATGCAAAGGTAAAGACACAAACATTTATTTTCACTTTACCCTTTTTTAAACCAACAGACCAATAATCAAAAATAATCAAAAACAATCAAGAGTGTTTTAACCCTTTAGATTACCTCAGCTCAATGAAATGAAAAGTTTTTAATCTGTAGCTCAACCTCAATCTTGTTAAGGAAACAATAAACCTATGAAATGGTCTTTTTTTAGCTTAGTCTAAACCAAATCAAATTTTGGTTATCTTTTTAATAACCATTCACATTAAAGAAATACCTTGATGGGTTTATAATATTTTAACTGTATTCACACTCTTTAACTGTTCAGTATTATTATTGCAATAACCAAAGTGTAAAGAAATATAAACCAATAGTGCTCTGGTACTCTCAAAATGCAGTACTAATACCCGTTCTTGTACCAAAATATTTTTCAACGTTCATAAAGATGATCATGATACCAAAATAAAAAGTCTAAACCCAAGCGCTTGGATAATTTAACCGTTGGGGCCCATTTGAAGAGTTGGTGCACATGAAGTTTTATCCAGTTATGAACGAAAAAGCTAACTTTGAAACCAGGCCAGTCACAGCCTGTTCTAACACAGTCCCGTGCCTGTGTTCTGCACGCGGTCTCGTTCCAACGTCAAGTACTCACGCAACCCCTCTGTGTGGAAGCAACATGGCGGTGTAGCCAGCCAGGCTGCAAAGCGATAACAGCTCCCCGCCGCCACTCGTAACTCCAGCTACCTGCGTCCTGCAACACGTCCTCGTCTCCTGCCACGACACGTCTCCTGCCGCCGACTCGTCTGCTCGTCCCGTTCGTCCAGGCCGTCCTCAAACGCTCACGAATGTCCCGTGGAAACTTCCTCCGTCCCTGTCCGTGTTGTGCATCCGTCTGGTTTCTCTGCCGAGGAGCTAATGGCGGAGCTAATGGCGGAGACCACGTTGTACGCCCCCCGGAGAAAAGTACTTTCGCATCCTTGCAAAGTAAACACACTCGCCTGAGACACGTGAGAAGAGTGTTCTGGTTGCTTAAAGTCCCTCTGGGCAGTGCAATATCTGGGCCAACCTTCAGTCGAGTCTCCAAACATTTAATTCCTTCTGTTCACCCCGAAAAACGCAGCCAGCTCCTTCCTGTCCCGGGATCTCTCTGATACTTCCAGCCAGAAAATGTTCTAGTCTCTTTTTTAAACAGGAAAAGTTTTTATATTTTATATTTTCTTAAGGACCATAGAATATTTTTAAAACACCGTAATACATGAATTACAGCATCAATAAATGAACAATATTTATTTTAATGACTATTGCAAACCATAAAGACCTAAGGATTCTGGGAAATGAAGTCCTACTCTGTTTTGTCTTCTAACAGCAATATAAAAAAAAGATAATCTACATATTCTTAACATCCTTGAGATTATAAAAACCCAGTAAAACAAAGAATTAATATTTAGACATTTTTAGGGATTTTTAGAGAACCCTACATTAGTAAAGCAAGACCAAAGTTAATACACGCCAAGACGAATATTCACAGAAAACAAAATTTCAGGTATGGACATTTGAAGATATGTGCATCTTCTGTTAAATCAAAGTAACTGCACTGGAATCAAAAGAACAAGAAAAAAATGGGATGTGTACTAACGCAGCCACTTTGGAATACAATGTATGTGATTTGGGATTAAGGCACCAGCTTCACTTTATTTTTCTTGATCTCAATTTCACCACCATGAAGAACAAAAACTTATGAAGGGCTCTAATTCTGTTTTATGGGTGTGTTAGTGTAAACCAGCAGAGCAGGGCAATGTCAATATTATTACATTTAATCAAAACCTGTTGGTTGACTGGACATTTTTGTGTTTAGTTTGCCTTTTGCCTGTGTGGCTGTTCTGTGGAATGTACTAGTACTTGATGAAAATGTACTTCAGTCACGGCAGCATTTTTAATCAATTTTTGTTGTCAATGTCGTGCATAGATAATTCCCCCCACCCCTCCGCTAATACTAATAAAAATAAAATCTCTTTTTGATAACTAATTTATCATTGCAGTGCATAACTGCAATTATGGCTGCCTATGTACAATGGTTTGAAGAAACACAGGCTGAAGTTCATTTTCTCTATCAGATAAAACTTCAAAACATTACAAGCCTGCCATACCCTGTGGGGGAGATGGAGATAGGGATCTGGCAAAGGTTTCACATCTCTCTCCTGGGAGAAAACATGTGCACAGCTAAATAGATAAATAAGAATGGAAACAAATAAGTTTGCACTGCTGGGCAAAACATTCTCAAGCCACAATGTAGGGTATCCTGTCATCTTGGTTAATTAGAAGACTCATTAAATATGAGAGCATGTTGATGTTAAATTCACAGCAGATTTTTGTAAATTGTCTAAAATGACAAGGGTGTGATATCTTATTAATTAATCTTGCGCTCACAATTACCAAATAGCCTTAAGTTAAATGCATAAAAATTAAAATGAAAAGAATGTGTTGTTGATGGGTTTGTTAAGCTTTAAGATCTTTTTCTTTTCTTTTTTTTCTTCTTTTGATGAAGGGTTTGATGCCATCTCAAACACATGCATGTCAAAATAGCAGTTGACTATAAAGAGCTATCCTGGAGCTTAAATGCTTGGAATCTCATCACTGGTTTAATGAGTGGTGTTTTGAACTGTTGTGTCCTCTTCTTCGGTCTCCTCTCAAGCCATTTCAGCAGCTCTGCACCAACTTCCAGTGAGGCCGTGACAAAGCTGTGACTGAGCAAATCTGTTGCCCGAAGCGGTTGTAAACAAGTGATTTTAAATCTGCTGATGGTGAGTTTTAATTAATGAAATGACAAACATGTCATTTTTAAAACAAAAAAAAACATTTTAGCACTAATAAGGAAGGACATAATCAAAGAAAAATGCAATATCCTGTGTATAAATAATTAGAAAATGCCAATTTCCTGTTTTATTGTGACTTGCGGTGACACACTTACACTTCAGTAAATGTCTCAAAAAAAAGTTAAATGTTTGACTGACCTGATAATAGTTAATATAAGCATTTGATACACAGAAGTAAAGAAGGAAATCAAATGCTTTTTTGTTAAATAAAAAGTTCTATAAAATGTTTAATAAAAACATCAAAGTTTTGTAAGAGAAGATTTTAAAAAGTTCAAGCAGTTCTAATGAGTTTTTCTAGCACTCTTGTTGGAAAGGTGACAGCAAAGTGGCCTTTGACATTTAAAATTAACTGCAAATGCAGCCACAACGTTTTGATTTAGACGAGTCTGACCGACAGATATGACAGACATATCCTCTTTGAATTTCAGAAAAGCATTGGGAATGGATGTCATTCTGAAATTCAAACTAATGTCAAAGAAATGTAATATTTAATCTGTAACCACCTTTTCAAATTTTCAGCACACAAAATAAGGAGAATCTTTTACAATACTCTGACCCCAACCTTGCCCTCAAAATGCTGTTGCCACAGTTTTCTTTGCAAACACCAAATAAGGGACTGTGAGCCATTAAAATCGGATGACAATTCATTGCAAAAGCAAAATGTGAAAATAGTAACTCCTAAGCTTTTCCATGTACCCATCGAGAGTGGCAAGAAAAAGTATGCAAACCCCTTAATTGATCTGTTGTTTCCCTGTCACAACGGTAGACAAATACATTGTACTTAACCTGAAATACACCTTTCTGTACACACCCATTAAACATTTACAGTGCTGGAGACAAAAGTAAGTGAAACCACAGGCTAATTTGTTAAAGAAAAGCTAAATGGAGAAGGTAATTTGCGCACCATTCATCCCTCCATCTATCCATTCATCATCTTTACCAGCTTATTTCAGGTCATGAGGCTCTGCCATAGCCTATCCCAACTGGAATGCAAAGGCACACCCTGAACCCTGGAGTCCAATTAATGAAATGCATTTTGCTTAAGAGCTACTGTCATATTCTGAAGCTTTGGTTTCAAAGTCAACCCTGAAGGCAACAATGGAATTTCGGGCCAATCAATAATTCTCACCTGTGCCACTCCTTACTTAAGCAACAGGCTCACAGCTCCTCACTGCCAGATCGTCAGTTGTCTTACTCCGTTCATACTGTATCAAGCTATTGTGATTCCTTTATTCTCTAGCTTCTCATGCATGACCTGTTTCTGTTCCTGGCCTTTCCTCTGCCCCTTCCTCCCTGGATGTTCTGCTTTATCAGACTCCTGAGGTTTTTCTGGTTTTTGGATTAATGGTTGTTTCTGTGGACTCAGTTTGGATTTTGGATTAACTAGTTAAGAGATCTTTTCATGACAGTGGAGACCAGGGGTCCGTTTCACAAAGCAGGTTTAGTGAAAACTCTGAGTCTGTTAACCCTGAAATGAGGGAAACTCTGAGTTTTCCGTTTCACAAAGGGAGGTAACTCAAACCAGAGAAAGAGGAGTAACTCTAGCCTGTTTCACAAAGAGAGGTAACTTAAGCTCTGGGTCAGTTACCGTAGTAACAGACGCTCTGAAACTAACCTGGTCGGGACCAGGTTTATTTCAGCGAACCTGGAGTTTCTCTGTCTCCTCCCTCAGTGGCGTCAATTCAGCCAATGGGTCTTTACACAATACACATCCGTTTTCTGCACCAAGGACAGCAAGCGGCAAAGTTAGAGAGCAGAAAAGGCTTATCTAACAAACGCAATTTAACTCGTTCACTTTATTCACTATGTCAGTGCAACAATATCACAGGGACATCCCAGTTTAACTTAAAACAGTTAAAGTCCAAATGCAAAAAGGAGAGGGAGAGTAAAAAAAAAGTCAAATATTTCCCTTAAACATTTATATCTTACTTTGAGATGAATTTGCATAATTAATCCATCAGTGGCTAACAGCCTCGTTAATATATTCTGGACCCATCACTTGCCTTCTTTCTTTTTTTTTTATTGCGTGGTTGTCTGCTTCCTTTTCATTTTTGTAAGTTAGTAACACTGCAGAGCGCACTAAAAACGACCACTGTCGTCAGGGACGCTGGGACATCACATTTCAAGATATGAGGGGGAACAAGTGTTGGGATAGATAAGTCTACTGAAATCCATCATGTTGTACTGATATGCATTTGTAGTTATTTTATATGTATGAAGTAATAGAATAAATCAATACAAATAGATGCAGAGTAATTCCATAAACGTATTTAAAAAAAAAAACATTTACATTTTCCCTTGAAGCCGAGGTGTGGCAGCTGCCGTACCCAATTGACGGCCCTGATCTAAATGACAATAAAATTTCAATTTTTTTTTTTCAAAATATGCTCTCATACTCGCCATACGTACGTATTAACACTTCTAACTCCAGTGGCGTGAAGTATGTGGATCTTGAGATGCAAACTAATGTTTCCTCAAAGGGATTTTGTAAATTGAAAAGATAAATAAAGTTAAAAAGAAAAAAAAGAAAATGTATGTCGCTCTTTTGTGTCGCCGGTTGCCATGGTGAATCCTTGTATCAGCGCTCTACTGATGATGGCTTTTGATTTCCCTCACGCTCGCGCTTAACTTCAGGTGAAACTACTTAGAGTTGAGTAAATTACCTCAAATCCGCTGTTCTGGAACCGAAAACTCAGAGTTTCCGATCTCAGAGTAGATCAACTAAGAGTTCAGGATTAGACTCAGAGTTTGTTGAACCTGCTTTGTGAAACGGACCCCAGGAAGGACCCAGACGACTATATCTCTGTGACTGGATCAAGAGGATTTTAGTCTTGTTTATCCCTCACACGGTTGGGGTCCCTTCTCCAGAGGAGCTACTTGACAGGGCTAACTCCCTACAGAAATTGGATTTCCTAAAAGGATAATACTACCCAATATCTCTGTTCACATCATTTGTTTATAATCAAACCTAAATAAACTTTTCTGTTACCTTAGTCTGTAAGTCTGTCTTCTGATTCATTTTTAGCTACTTTACCGGTAATTGATATAACATATTTTTAAGTTTGCTGCTAATGAGAAGCATTGACTGATGTAACGCAGGCATGCAAGCAAGATGTTGTTGTGTTCAACAGCCCAGTGGTCAAGCTAATATGGCTTATTCTAAAAGTCCACAGTTGGAGGCTGCTAGCCAGGGTTTACCAACCACCAACATTGCATCTTCAAAGTTGAGGCCAACAAGAAAGTGGGAAAGTGCAGTTCCTAAACTGACCACTAGGGGATGGTTCCAAGAGGTTAAAGTGTATAAAACAAATGTTTTTGCTAGAAAGGGTATGGATTTCTGCCATGCAGCCAGCACATATGATGGCTTGCACTGTTTTGACTTCTGAATATACATTCTGAATTGTGAATAAAGAAACCTAATTGATTGCAGTCCTTATTTTAAAGAAAATACATTTAGTTGTTCTTGCCTTGATAGGCTGTGGGCTTAGGTAATCAGAGTGGTCATAAATAACTGCTGTTGGAAATACTACGGACAAGTGATAACGTTGCTAAGAATGTATCTATAAGCTCTTTGAATTTGAGTTGTCTCATTCACCACCATTGCAGTGCAAACAAAAACAGCAACCATCTCAGCACCTTTAATGATATCATTATTCCAAAATGTTATTTTCTTTCTTCACTGTATTCTTATTATTTAATTTATAGGCAGTTTTCAAAAATTGAAAGTGGTGCAATATCAATACCAAGTGATATGGAGTGGTAGTTTGCTAAAACTATAGATCCTACCAGGTTCATCACTGTATTTTGAGACATAAAAGCTTAAAGGACCAAGGAGGAGGTTTGCCCCAATACAATTCCAGCTCCTACAGAAAAAAAAAATCAACCGAAATGGTGTGGATTTACTTCAAGAGAGCTATTCACAGCAGACATCTTACATATTGGTTCGAGATTAAAATGTTTTACAAAGAGAAATGGTTACAAATACCTCTTAATCACTGTGCAGGTACGGTCCAGAGCTACTTTCAGAACTGGGTGTGACCCCCTATTAATTCCAAGAATGAACACACCTTTTTCTCCAGCACTGGAATTGTTTCTTGTGTACGCTCAAGAAAAAGAGACAAGTGATTATAATTAATAGCCTATTAATGTCCTAAAAGCTTAAGTACATTTTCTTTGCTAAATATTTTGACTTGGGTGATAAGATCACAATTTAAGGCAATTCAGTAACTTGTTTCAACAAAAAAAAATAGCTACAGTAGGACATTGCATTTACCTGTGCTCTCACTGATATGAGCCACTGTATCTGGAAGGCTTTCTGTTTTATTTGAAAATACATCAGTCCACCTTTTACACATATGGTCTCTCATTAATTTCCTAGAGTTTTGATGAAATACACCAGCATTTGTCCATTTAACAACCAAGACAACTCTGAGATGTTGACAGGAAGTGCAGATTCTGTGCAGAGGCTTCATCTTAATAATCTGTCCGATGATGTGTTGGACAAAGTGCAATTGCAGTTACTTATTCTTCCTCCAACATGACACAAATCTGTAATCAGCGGTCAGACAGTGTGATGTTCTAAAGAAAGGGAGCACACAGAAAAAACAGCAAGAAAAGGAGTATTAACCAAGACAAGACACACAAAGAGATGACAGGTGGACACTACAAAGAGGTAGAGTCAGCGGTTAAAGGATTCGCCCCCATCTACACACCATCATTGTATATCCTCCCTTTTTTACTTTTCCTCCTCTTCTGCTCTGACTTACTCGTTGGAAAGCGTTCAGCCCCAATGGGGAGACAGAGACAGACTGAAAGAGTGAGATAGTGCTGAGTCTGCATTCATGGGAGATTGCAGTGCAGGGCTGGCTGCCGATGCCCTCCACCATTTTCTTTCCCCTGCACAGAGATGAAGCTGTCTGCCTTTGATCACACTCTCAAACCAATGAGATCACCACCAGAGAAAATAATGAGGATCCCTCTACCACACACACTTGAATGCGCAACACTATACCTAAGCTGGGAAATAAGACTATGTGGAGAGTGTGAAGATTTATATATCATAAAAGATTTGCATTCTATAAGGGTGAAAAGAAAAAAAAAACATTTGAATCAGCACTTAGGATGTTTTTGAAGGCTAGGAAAGGCCTGACAAAAATTAATCCCAAAATCCAAAAAAGAGGAATATTCAAATTTCTTGATTCATCACCAGCAGGGATGAGGATCAATAGCTCTTTATGAAGGGACTTAGTGAACTAATTAGGCAGATGAATGGCTGTGCATTTCAAATGAGTCGACCGTGTGCACAATAAGAATTAAGCTGTGGAAGAGCAATCGCAAACTGAAGACGACTTAATTCATAAGCGGCCCTTGAATCCCTTATTTGAACACGATCGGTCAAACACAAATGCACCATCAGGAGCTCAGGTGGGTGTGCACAAGGTTGCGTGAATCTCTTGCTTTAAGAACATAGCTAAATTATTGTTATGTGCAGATGTTGTGGTCGTTAAGCTGCTGATTTCTTTCAAATTTATGTTTGTCATGTGTGACAGGTTAAGCATGAACATCAAACTAAGTGGTTGGAAAATGGGAACTAAAAGGTTATGAGACAGGAATTACAATGAAGGTTTATCTCAGTATTTCTTTCTGCATTCTGCGGAGAACTGTTCCAGAGAAACTATACTGTGAGTTTTGTTAACTCTCTATGGAAAGCTGAGAGTAATATTTGCTCTCAAGAATCCAGTTTTCTTTGAGCAGTATTCTAGATTAGCTTTTTCCTTCTTGGATTTAACATTAGCAAGTTTTAATTTGATCAAAATTAATTGTAATTCAGAGGATGCCCACTGTATATTGGGATTGTCACAGATGTTTTAAGACTTTTTTATATATCCTATATATCAACTTTAATGGCTCTGCTTCATGCATGGCAATTGGGTAAAGATCAAGGAACACGTGTCTTGCAAATCTGATACAAATGAGGAAGTGATTTTCAATGCAGTTCTTAAAGTGACCACTAGAGGCTGGCACCAAAAGAGAACCGATCTCCATTGACCAACATGTTAAAATAATTTAAAAAGTTGATATTATATTAAACTTTACAGCAAAAATAAACATTTACAGACTGGTTTGAAAAACTATTTTAGTTTCCATTGCTTGATTTGCCATTCACTACAACTGTGTGGGAAATATTACATTTCTTTGTATCAAATCAGATAATTAGTGGTGTGGCCTTTTGATTGATCGCTGGCATTGTCAATAACTAGCTATCCTCACTTAACTACTTGTACAGGTATTTACCACTTATTTGACTTTGAGCTGGCCTGTGATGCATTGGTTAAACAATCACAGCTTCATCACAGCTGGGTCCCAGCTTTTCCAGCGGAACTTCCCTCCAGGTATTCTAGCCTTTAAGACAGACTGCAAAAAAGACCATGGACTGCAGAATGAACTAGAATCAACAAAGTATCAGTCACATGACCCATAGGTTTCTGAAGAGCAGTTTTGATGCCTCTTTTTCCTCATTCTAAATGTAAATGTAAATGGCTTACACTTATAAAGCGCTCCTACAACTCCTACAGCCCCAAAGCGCTTTACACTGCAAACATTCACCCACACACGCACACATTCACACACCGGTTGTCGGCGGAGCTGCCATACACAACGGCGCTGGCCTGACAACCGGGAGCAACCGGGGGATTCAGTGTCTTGCCCAAGGACACTTTGGTGGACACAGGCGGACCTTCAGGTTCATGGTCAAACGCTCTACCAACTGAGCCACCTTCCCCATTCTGTGTGCCATGTCGCCCGGGAAACCGACCGGAACATATCTACCGTATGTCAATCAAAATTAACTGTGTACACCAACTCTTTCAACTGATCCCTGGCAAAAATTACTGCAGAGCTGCCACCAGATGTTTGCAGCAGAATATTCAATTTTACAAGATGTTTTAATGGTAAAATCAATAACTACTGCTTCATTTAGCGAATGAAGCCATAGTACAAACTTCTGATTGCTCTGAAGCTTGGTAGCATGACAATTATGTTTGAGGAAGTGATAGCGGCTGGCCCCTGACAGAGCCGACTATCAATTAATCATATTAAAAAGAAATATGTTGCTATATATATATTTTCCCCTGACATGATAAAAAAAAATCTCCCCCCTTAGAGTTGTCTTGGATGTGAAATTAAATATATTGTAAATATTGTAAATATGTTTATTTCTCCTCTAAAGTTGACATTTTAACATGGGAGTCGATGGAGATCCACTCCATCGACTCCCACTCCAGCCAGCCTTCATCGAGACCATCAAGGAACTGCAGCAATTCTTACCTCTGCATGGGATTCAACCCAGAAGTTAGATTGGTGGCGCTTAGTGAGACCAAGTTAAGCCATAGGGATTAAAAGGCTAAATAATTTCTGATATTGCAAGTAAAAGCATTATTTGAAATGAGAAGTCTTTAACGGGACTTCCTCCCTCCACCATGGGACCCTTAACGAGCCGACACAGAGGTCATCTCTGATGGCACCATAACAATGACATATGGAATGGGAGATCCTGCTGCAGACCTCTACCAGGAACTCTGAAACCTATCTGCCATGGCTCAGCTGAAATTAGAATTACAAGTTTCAAATGGTCTTTGGACGTTGACATCACAAATGAGGATGGATTGACAGATTTCCTTGGAATTAAGGCAAGATTGCATCAGTTAGCATTATAGGTTAGCGCAGGATAAATCAAGTAAAAATAGCTAACTTGCGGTCGCTGAACTAAGGCGACTGTTGTTACAGTTGGCTTCCACAGCTGCTTGCTTGTTTGGAACAGTTTGTACAGTCCAGTCTATAAGACAAGCAAGCAGAAGCTACATTTAATAGAATAGTTGAAAAAAAAACACCTGGCTTAAGCACATGATTAACCCCACGATTCATGTCAGTTAATCTTCAATCAGATTTATGCAATCTTAAATCTGAAAAGAAGAAAAATAAGGCTTTGCACCTTACTGCTATGACATTATCACCACCTACTATTTTACAACAATTCCTTCATTGCCTTCTAGTTATATAAATTCATGAGGGTGTTCTCAGGGAAACACTTTTCAATTCTTAGCATATCATATGGGGTTAACATATGACAGCTTGTAGTTTCATTTGAATTTGGGGGGACTTTTTTCTTTTCCACCACTCACTATTGCTACTATATTTTTCATGCCAGCTGGACTGCTCCATATTCCTCTGACATACCTTGTACTGCAGTACCCTGGGGGGAGAAAAAAGTTTGGAAATCACTTGTGTAAGTCATTGGTTTAGTGCACACTGTAAATTTTTAAAAGCATAAATGCATAGGTTAAGAACCAAACTATTCTTTTTGCCTGAGGTGCAAAGAATCTTGAATTCACACCATTAAAAACAAATGCAACTGAAGTTTAATGCATTTTACATTAGGTTCTGATCCTCAACTTTAACAGTATGCTTGTTTGTATTTGAAATGGGACAAGTAAAAAGGGAATCTGAGCCCATTCAATATGTCCATAGGGTGCCCACAATGCTCGGTTTGTTCCCAGGAGAAAAAGCATCTTAAATATTTAAACCGAACAGGTAATAACACTTGTGTTCTATGCTGCTACAAGACACAAGCTGAGGATGTGTTGTTAGTCAGAAATGGATAAATGCACTGTATTTAAATAGCACTTTTATAAGCCTATTGATCACTCAAAGTGCTTAATATTACAAGCCACATTCTATGGGCTCAAATTAATGCCATAAGTATTTTGTATCTGTAAATAAACTTTGTACTTGTAGAAATATTTTGTTCGTGTGCAAAAAATATTTGTACTTGCAAAAAATATTTGTACTTGTAAAAATATTTTGTGCGTGTGAAAAAAATATTTGCACTTGCAAAACATATTTGTACTTCTAGATACAAAGCTAAAAACTTTTTACAAAGCTACAAAGTTTTTTTACAAACCTACAAACTTTTTTTCAAAAGCTACAAACTTTTTTTACAACTACGAGTTATGGCAGTGTTTTGACGTGCCAAAACTAAGAGCCAATCAGAGATCTTTGGCACGGGTTTCAAAGGGTTTCTGGATAGCCAATCAACACATTGCATCGCCTACTGACGTCGCCGCCATATTGGATGTGGCAAGACTGGGCTGCAAACTAATACAAGTAAATGGGCTTATTTTCATAAAGCACCTTTCTACAAAGAAATTTACGTTTTACGTCTCATTTATTCATTCACACACGCACTAATATACTTGGGAAACAGTTAGGCACCAAATATAATATATTTAATTTTCTCAGATGGCAAAAATAAGAACTTTATGGATCCCACATAGGAGTAATTCATGTTATATCAGCTATAGAGAACAAGGTAGTGCCGAAAAACAATATATATCCCCCCTCACAAAAATAGAGACATATTTTTTTATCAACAAAACAAATTAAAAAAAATTCAAATAACCAAATAACATATTTGAACCATTTATATCCCCCCTCACAAAAACAAGACAAATAGAGAAACATATTCTCTCATTAACAAAGCATATTTTACATTTTTACACATTACATTACATTTTATTGTTATTATTTTATTGTCTGAAAAATGGTTCAAATATGATTGGCTCTTAGTTTTGGCACGTCAAAACAGTGCCAAAACTCGTAGTTGTAAAAAAAGTTTGTAGCTTTTGTAAAAAAAAGTTTGTAGCTTTGTAAAAAAGGTTTGTAGCTTTGTAAAAAAACTTTGTAGCTTTGTAAAAAGTTTTTAGCTTTGTATCTAGTAGTACAAATATGTTTTGCAAGTGCAAATATTTTTTGCAAATATTTTTTTCACACCCACAAAATATTTTTACAAGTACAAATATTTTTTGCAAGTACAAATATTTTTTCCACACGCACAAAATATTTCTACAAGTACAAAGTTTATTTACAGATACAAAATACTTATGGCATTAATTTGAGCCCATAACATTCATCCATTTAGAAAAACACATTCATACATCACTTCCTTAGTTTACATACCGTAAAACACCAAATAAAGGCCTGTGCGTTTATTTGCTTAAATCATTCAAATCAACAGGTGTTTATTTGGCACCTGCGTTTATTTGGGACCTGCGATTAATAATTGTGTGTTTCCATTCAACCCAAATCTTATTGTGCGTCTTCGATCTAGCCACCTAGTGCTAGCCGCGAACGGCTTCTCGTTATCAGCTATGGTCTGATGCAACTCTTTTCCCATCACTTGTATAATCTTCCGCGACTCACGCTGGTGTGAAGTTTGTGAAGTATCCAAGCTAAGGGAAAAGAAAGAGGCAAAAAAGGAGGGGAAAAGAGGTGAGCGAAGAGCTAGAGGCTACGATCTTTTACCCCCCTTTTTTTTTGTCTTTCTCTTTGATACACGAGCCAGTCAACATTTTTTAATTCGTTTAAGATTATTTGTTTGTGTTTGGGTAGGCTATATTTGCATACGGTAGAATATTTTTTCAGCCAGCAGAAAAACAATGTTTGACCCAGCCTTTCTCAAGTTTTCACTATGTAACCTGTCTTTGAAAGCACAATACACTTTTTCAATTTATCTAAAGGTAATTTGTGAGTATCAAACATGCACAGATTCAACAACACTAGGACTGTTAGATTAGATTATCTGAGTCAATAATCAGTCAGGTGTCATTTAAAGTGTTCATGAGACCAGTTTCAATGCTGTGATGTGGGTTGAGCCTGATTATTGTTGTGAATGCCGTTCAGAAGCAAGAAACTATCGATTTGATTAAAGTTAATGATTTGATTACAAACTCCCCTTTCAACTATAACTTCTTATAGTTTCTGTGTTATTTTTCAAATTATTGAAACACTTTCACTAAGAAACACATGAAGCACAAGCCAAGTTGAATTTATGTGGAAAATGATATTTGGATGTAACTGGGGAAAATACATTTTTGCCATTGACATTGTATCAGTGTCAGTAGGCTGAGTTTCCACAATTTACATTTAATTTAATGTGTCTTCTAACTGTATTATATTTCCACAATAAACTCTTCAAAGGAAGGCTGGAGTTAGCCACTGGTCATTTGCATGCATCTGATGTGCTCATGGATTAAGGAAAATCCTAAAATTGCCCTTTTATCTACTGTTGTGGTATCTTGGGAATTACTGGATGGATTGCATCAGATTTTGTAAAGGCATTAATGTTGCACAGAAAGTTCCTGATCCTGTTGATCTCCTTACGTTGTCTCTTTCCGGTTGTTTCCTGCAAAGTATCAAATAATATTTGAGTTTTTTACAATTTTACCCTCTAATATGGTTCTTTTTAAAGTGTGTGAATCTTATACTGTAGTAATCAGGTCCTTCACAAACTGAATGCCAAAGAAAACTCCTTTTTAGAAACTGGAGGATAGAGATGGTGGAGGGCACACTACAATTGCTTATACACACAGAAAGAAAATGAAAAAAAAGAAATAACAATACATCTTGCCTTCTCTTATTACATCGTTTAAAGTATTGTATAATTGATGTATATTTAACAGGGGGGTTACAAAAAAATCAATCAACAGAAAATTCTGGTAAATTATTCTCCTAAACCTACCAAGCCAGTAGGTAAAATTAACTTAAAAATGACTTAAAATGAGTGAATTAAATTAATTATTGGCAAATCTACAATATACGTCATTAGAGCATGAAGTGCACTGATGTGTAGTTTTAACAGCTTTTGAAAAATAATAATAATGTTTTCTTTCAATGAAAACTGGATGTGAAATACTTCCTGAAAGACTTTTGAATTAAATTATTTTCATTTTTTTTACCTTTGCCTATCATGTGAAAGAAAAATATCCTTGAACAAAATTAATTATACAAAATCACCCCATAGGTGCCAAGACCTTTAGAATGAATACTTAGCCCTGTTGCATGATGTCAAATGTTCATTTAAAAAGTGAAATGGCAGTTCCACGGCTTTTTTAATAATAAAGCCTGAAATGAAAACCTCTCAGGTACACCAAAAATAACAACCTTCTTGAAAAGTGAAAATCCCTGTGAGCCAAATCTTATCAAAAGGCTATTGCAGAGATCGAGCACAATAACTGAAGGGTTCCAGTCACTTGACGGGATTACTGGTTTTGAGATGATGGCACGATTTAATAGACCTCTGAATCTGAAGGCAATTCACCCTTTGAGGAGAAGAGAGAGCCTTTGCCCTTCCCATTGACCTGCTCCTGCCTTGCTTCGGACCTTTTAACCTTCATCTTGAATTGGCATGGTCTATGTCTGTTTGAACTTAAACCATCATCCTACTTTTGTCACATCAGTTGAAACTTCAGAATGTGTCGAATTCCTCAACCCCTTTGACCCTTAAAGCGTTTGCCACGAGAAGATTGAATACCCCTTCATTCCGGCGTCATCCTCTGAACCCATCTGAAAATAAATAGGTTTAGAGGGTTTAAGAACATAAGTCAACTGAAACTCTCAACTTCAGCTTAGTAAGAAACATCCATGGAGCTCAAAGCTGTGGTCCAGTGATATTATATGTCTGATAAATAGCCCAATGTGTGTACATTTATGGGACACATACTGTATGTTCCATGTGATCACAGTAAGGCAACAGCAAATATGGAATAGCACATACGGCAAGGCATTTTCCAGTCTCTAAATTCAATATTTTCTCTGATTTGGGGCATTTGAAATGAGATTCCCGTATGTCAAATCTTCTGACCCTGTTTCAATAATAAATATGCTTTCATAGAAAATTCAGTTAATCTCCAGCACTTTTTTACGCATCATTTATTATTTCAAATTAATTCACTTTTAGAATTTGCAGTGGTTTGCATAATGTTGAAGAGCTCATGTTCCCTTGAATCTGTTTGGTGCAAATAGATGTGGCAGATTAGGTTACGCGTAGCCTTAATACATAAAAAAGGGTCCAGGAAGTAGAAAGGAAAGGAAGTTCTGTTGTCACTCAGGTGATTCTGTGATCCCGTAAGACTGATGCTGTTTGGAGCTGCTTCTGTTTGCTCCATGTGAATTCTGCAGAACAATGGTGATATAACTGGGATATGTTTTATGCTCAAAAACAGACACCCTTTCCATAGTAATTCAATTCAATTTAGAAACTACTTTATTAATCCCTGAAAACAAATTAATAGTTTATAAATCCTCAACTAGAAATTATATTAATGCCATAAGCACTCACCGGCCACTTTATTAGGTACGCCTTGCTAGTACCGGGCTGGACCCCTTTTTCCCTTCAGAACTGCCTTAATCCTTCAAGGCATAGATTCAACAAGGTACTGGAAACAATCCCCAGAGACATGATAGCATCATTCAGTTGCTGCAGATTTGTCGGCTGCACATCCCGTTCCACCACATCCCACAGGTGCTCTATTGCAGTGCTTCTCAATCCTGGTCCTCGAGTACCACTGTCCTGCATGTTTTAGATGTTTCCCTGCACCAACACACCTGATTCTAATTAAAGGTCCTAATTAGCTTGTCATCCAGGGCTGCACAGTTCTGTTGATGACACAGGTACTTGTATCACGGTGTGCTGAAGCAGGGTAGCATCTAAAACATGCAGGACAGTGGTACTCGAGGACCAGGATTGAGAAACACTGCTCTATTGGATTGTGATCTGGTGACTGCAGGGGCCATTTGAGTAGTGAACTCATTGTCATGTTCAAGAAACCAGTCTGAGATGATTCTCACTTTATGAAATGGCGCGTTATCCTGCTGGAAGTAGCTATCAGAAGAGGCTGTGGCGTTGACACGATGCTCAGTTGGTACTAATGGGCCCAAAGTGTGCCAGGAAAATATCCCCCACACCATTACACCACCACCACCAGCCCACACCATCACACCACCACCACCAGCCTGAACCGTTGATACAAGGCAGGATGGATCCATGCTTTCATGTTGTTGACGCCAAATTCTGACCCTACCATCTGAATGTCGCAGCAGAAATCGAGACTCGCAGCAATGTTTTTTTCCAATCTTCTGTTGTCCAGTTTTGGTGAGCCTGTCCAAATTGTAGCCTCGGTTTCCTGATCTTAGCTTAGAGGAGCGGCACCTGGCATGGTCTTCTGCTGCTGTACTCATCTCCCTCAAAGTTCGATGTGTTGTGTGTTCAGGGATGCTCTTCTGCATACCTCGGTTGTAACAAGTGGTTATTTGAGTTACTGTTGCTTCTCTATCAGCTCAAACCAGTCTGGCCCTTCTCCTCCGACCTCAGGCATCAACAAGGCGTTTGCGCCCACAGAACTGCTGGATATTTTTCTCTTTTTCGGACCATTCTTTGAAAACCCTAGAGATAGTTGTGCATGAAAATCCCAGTAGATCAGAGTTTAACTAACACCCTGAAACATGACCACATCACATCTGTGCTGCATTCTCTTCACTGGCCCCCAGTGGAGTTTAGAATCCATTTTAAACTTTTACTGTTTGTTTGTAGTGCTGTTAATGGCCTTGCCCCATCTTATTTATGTGAGATTTTAAGTTTTCATTGACCTAGCAGAGCCTTGCAGAGCCTAGTAATTTTGAATTTTTTTGTGTTCAATTTTTACTGTTTTTTTTGTATCTATTTGTTTTTAAACTTCTGTGAAGCACTTTGGTCAACCTTGAGTTAATGTGCTATACAAATAAAGATTGATTGATTGATTGATTGAATCTCCACTGCTTTACTCTTACCACCCTCTCCACAGCCTCTTTCTGCCTGCATGAAGCAAAAAGCCGGATAGAGAAGCATTGGAGTCCAGAAGTTCTTGCATCCACACCTCTTTGAAACACACAATACTGGATTCCTGATGTTCCCGATATTTCAGGTGTGTTACCTGTTATCATGGCTCCAAACTTGTGATTGTGAATTAGAGACCCCCCCCCCCCTACAGTCAGGATTTTAAATCCCACCCATTGTTTCTCCATCTGGCACAAAGCCATCAGTGAACACAGCATCTCATCTACTTAAGGTAAATAACTAATTTCTGCTCAATCCTTTTTTTCTCCTTTTTGTCCTGCCTTCTGCACTGACAAGTTAAAAGAAAAAAAAACTGCAACCTCGAAACCAACGGTTACACATGGAATGTTGTCAAAGCGGTGGCCTCCAGTCAACCTACTTGTTCCATTCCAAATAGTTTTCAGAATGCTCTTTTTAGCTCATTTCTTCCTTTACAAGGCCAGCCTAACTCAGTATTGTTAGTGAGAACTACAGAGGAAATGGTGCCAACCATCTATCCAAGGGACCATTAAGTGCTGTTAAAAGTCAGTGTTTGATCTGACAACACAGGGAAACATTCCTCATCATTCACTGCTGCTGCTGTTTGATGTTATGAATAAGCTGTTTTTTAAAACTTGTGGTCATTTGCCGCCTCTCAGTTGAATGTCTGACACCAGCCTCTCAAAAAGTTATTTTTTCTCCTTTTTTCTTAGTTCTTCTCCTTCTCCTTCTTTGTGGACTTAATGAACTTTGTAAAACAAGACTAAACTCATGTGGGTGCCTACATACCCAGTGGATGACATCTCATACTGCTTTCAGACACAAAACCAATTTACTTAACACCTTAGCAACACAGCAGAAGCCAGAAAATGTGATCCTTCAGACAGGCCTTTAAATAACATTAAATTAATGCTAGCCAACATCCAGACTCATTTGTGCTAAATGGGATATTAGAGTCCCTAGTCTCTTCTTCATTCTGCAGCTGACTGACTGCTCCTGTCATCTGTTGATTCATTCCTACTTCGACGTCTAAACTGATCACAGAGATTCAGGACTTTGAGCAGTTTTGAGAAGGAGCAAGTCCTGACTGATATGGAACTGCAGATATCAAATCTTACCTAGTGTTTTCCCATTCCTGAATTCATAGATGCTGAAAAATCCCTTTCCAAACTGATAACCAGAACAACCACTTGTATAACGCATGTTCGGGTGCGGGCAGCAGTTCTTCCCAACAACCGAACGTCCTGACAACCATTGTCCCATATGATACGTGCTTGCTCACTGCAATATTTTTATGTTATTGAAGTGATTTTGGTTTAATAATCACTTATAGTTATTCCTCTGTAGAGGCCTCTGCAAAGCATTTCAACAATGTATTGCATATGGCTGCATCAGTGTCACTTATGTGCAGAGAAACGTCTACCTCAGCACAAGCAACGTGCACTCCCCTGATTTCACTGTCATTCCAGTTTCCCTTGCATCTTTTTTCAAATTGGTCTTGTTCCCCGATGAGTGCTCTGATAAATTGTGATGATATTTGTGTTATACGTCACACATTGACTTTTATGATTCATCTAAGTTGCAGCACCATCTGGTCACAACAGACTAAAGCTCGTCTATTATTTAAACCCATACACATTAAAAAAAAAAAAAATCAAACTAGTTGGGCAACACTCTGCTCACTTCAGTGTCTTGGAGACATTCAGAAAGACCAATTCAGCGCTAAATTATTTAGGGTCTCCACCCACTGTCTGAAAGGGTGTTAGATCAGGAAAATTAAAGATATTAACAGCTACAGTAGTGTTTGGCTGAAATAGTAGTCATTTCTGTGGGGTAACTGCATAATGTAACCTTTGATGTACTGATGTGCTTGAAAGCAGGGTAAGGGATTTGTGTTGATATTTGAAAGAAAATATTTAAAATAAAAGTGGTGATCTAGTTCTTCCCTCCCCTTGGCTCCAGTGCGCCAGATGAAAAAAAAAAAAAGCAACTCCATTGCAAACTCTCCCAATTTCCTTTGCTCTTTTTTCTTATTCTTAGTCTGGAAAACATTGAAGTTCATATCATCACAGAACTGTCAGAACCTTGATCTGATCATGACCTGTAAGAAATGGAAATGAATCATGCCAATCGAGCTATAATCTGAAAAACATATTAGAATTGTTAACACATACTTAAATCATATTGCATTTCAATTTCAAGGGCTGCCGCAAGTCTAGGAATTGGCGACACAGCTGTGTACAAAATTCAAACAATCTCAGAACATTATCAAATATATTTGGAGAATTTAGTAATGACTGATCAGTGTGGCTTTTTACAACAAATTCATGTTGAGATTTCAGGCGAAAATCCTGTAAAATGAAATTAATAAACCAAATATATTATCCAATTATTTGTATAGCCAGCATACAGTAAGTGGATTTTCTTTCATGTTGATCTATGTATCCACCATCCTGGATTTGTATGCTATAATAAGTGGTACAGATGTTTCACACTCATATTCTCAAAATTTTAAGTAACTGCATGCAGAGCATTTTCTACCAGCCAAATATGCAGGTCTATGTTCCAGGTTGTACGTTCGTGTGTTCAAAGTCTTATGTTTCCTTTCCTTATGGCCCACTTGCTAATTATGTAGTAAATTCTGATCGTTCACTGTCTTAAAGTACTCACAGAGGTCAATAAATTCTCAAGTAAAGGGAATGATTTGTGAGTCCCAGATGGAGGGTGACACTGTTGCTTATTGCTGTTATTGATACATTATCAAATCATTGTTTTAAATCTGCATCTAAAATGGACATGTTGAGTTTAAACAGGATTCCTTTTTTGGAAGTTAAATTCAAAATTCTTGTCCAAGAGAAAACAAAATAAAACAGCTCATAGCATACACAATGTGTGGTTGTTCTCATTCCTCAGCAAATTTCTAGGCATATGCAAGGTGGACAGTGGAGATCCAGTGGTCCAGCTGCTGACCACGTAAGTTGAGCTGACTCGTAGGACTACAACAATTAATATCGTATTGTTTAGACAATAGTAAACTAGCATGCAGCTTCCTCTTCCACATCAACACAACCGCGGTCTCAACTCCCTCTCATCCACGCAGGGAGGCACATGTTCTCAGTGTGAAACCTTTGCTCTAAAGCAGCTTTTCCATGTGTCACGAGAGCTACAAGCACAAGCAGATGGCTGTGATCCCCAATAAGGGAAGAGAAAATCCCCTGGGGAACAACATAAACAAAAATAACGTGAACGCAGAGGCAGCGTAGATTTGAGGTGCTGACTCAGCGCAGCCATGTTTAATTACTGTTCACCTGGGCTACAGGCCTAATGGAAGACTTGGCTGTGGGCCCAGACAAACAATGTTCCACTTGGCTCCGACAGCCAGAAAATCTGGAGTCTGACTCATGCATGCTTGTCGGTGTCGTCGATCCACACACACTGCAAAGACAAACTACAAACATGGTCAACGACAATAGAATCCTCACTAACGACATATCAGCCGAGGTCCAAGAGTCGACAGCAGGGGTGATACCACAAAATTAAATGCCAAAAAAGATCAATGTGCAGATAAAATGATAAAAATGTGGTTCTGAAGTGAGCTGCTGCAGTATTTGTGAACAAAAGCATCTGCTTGATTAGCAAGGTTGTAATAGATGGAAGCAATACACTTACCATGTGACGGATAAGGATCAGACTCAGCATTATTGTCTTTCATCGAGACCCCGTCTTATAGATTTGTCCAGCTAAAGTCCTGATTGAAATTACAAGAGAGACAGCTCCTGGAAAATACTCGATAACTGGACTCCCATCAGTTACGCAGAGCGAAAAATTGCATAGGGGAATTCTGTGCTTGCAAGAAGACTGATAATATTGCAGTGTGAATTGACTTTAACTTGTCTGTGACGAAGAGAGGTAGTTATCTATAATGTTCATAGTAAAATCAAATTCAATAAGCTGAAGAAGAGCTTCAGACGTTTTCTAATTAGTATGAACAAAATTGTCATACCATTTTTAAATCTATGATAGCTGGTAATGTCGTTAAAACTTCTGGATTAGGTTCAAATGGAATCCATATAGCTCTAAAGAGTCATCAATACACCTATATGTTCCATCAATGCTTTTATAGTAAAAGAAAAAAGAAATCTGCCACTTAACAAAAGGAATTAAAGGAGAAAGGGTAACTTCATTAGCAAATAAAACAAACGGTCACCCTCTTAAAATAATGGCCTACAGTACGTCATATTTTGCTCAAGTTCTGAACAATGCCTGCACAAAGTGTTTCAACCTGACAACTTTACAGCGGTGTGTTTAATAGATTTGGAGATTCGTACCCAAGGTGATGTGATGCGAGTTATCCAATCAGAACATATATTTTCCATGTTATCTGCTCATGTGAGGCACCTGGCATGTGTGGAGAGGAGAAGAATTAAAGACAAGGAGGCTGCGGTTGCGGTAGTTAATCTGTATAAGGTCATGAGTACATGGTCACCCTATGCCTATCTGAAAAATTGTTAAAGATAAAAATGTGTCTTACCAATATAGAAACACATACTTTTGACTGACCAAGTCAAAGCCCTGATCACAATCCAGTACAAATGATCTGAAGTGATCTGAAGCAAGCGTAACATTCAGGGAAACCTGCAAACAACCTCAAGTTGACTCTTTTCTCTGCAGAGGAAAAGCCTAAAATTGCTTCAAGCTAATTTAAAAAAACATACATTTTTATTTCTAATATTACTTGTCCAACAGGTTAAGCAAGAATACGTTTTGTGACGTATGTTTTATATTATGGTGCTCTTGTGAAAGCAGTGTAGGCCTATCTGTAAAATATAAAGAAAAATCTGGTCTTTTTTTAAGCTAAGTAAAAAATTGTTATCTCAGTTTTGAATATGAACTTCATTGCCAACCTACTTTTTTGCCCCAAAATGCCTAAAATATACTTGAAAGAAACTTGAAAAAAAAAGAAAATAAACATGAGTGTGATTATGTAAGCAGAATCTTTGGTTCAGAGAGAAAGAGAAGTAGAGATTATCATGCAGACCTTATAACAGGAATGAACTGAATTTGATCATAAACAGTTTGAACACCTTTCAAATAAAGCTAAGATGTATTTGAAATGTATTGACATCGTCCCATGCAGCCACTGAGTTTTAAGTTATCCTTTCAAAAATGAATGAGGAGAAAATATTAGCTAATTTACCACCATCAGACCCGTAACACTCCTGGAAACAGATTAAGACAGGTCAACCTTCTCCAGTTAATTTTAGCAGCAGCCTTGAGCTTTAGAGGTGCTTCTCTATTTATCGAATGTAATGCATTTCCACAGCTCACTGTCTTCGCATAAGTGCTTCTGTAAATGTTTATATTTTATCTTTCAGAAAGTATTTTCGATGCAGTTTGCAAATGTGTGCTTTTGTAGTCACACATTTGAGGAACCTGGCACTCAGAAACAACAACATACCAAAGCTCCTTTTAGAAAATGATTTATTTTAATATGTGTAACTACTGGATGTGTTGCCATGATAAATGATATATACCACCAGCAGGTTCTAAAGTCACTCTTCCATCAATAAAGCTGATCTTAATTATTGGATATATTAATATAATGAGTTTGCCAACCCAAGTGTAAATGTGCAGTTAATTACTGTAGCAGAGAATTAGGCTTCAGTGCATCGTAGCCCAGAGTCTGTAACTGATGTTAATATTTTAAACCCCAACAAGCTGCATCAGTTCTTTTGGTTGAATTTTTTTTATTTTCCCCAAAAATATGTTTTCAACATTTCCAAAAAACAAAGGCTCTCAAAATTGAAAGTATTTTAATCAAAGGCAATTAAAATTTTAACAAGCATTTTTTTTCTCAAATTAATACATACTTATACATACTTATAATTTGCTTCTTTGCGAAGCTCAACAGCGTGCACCAATTCCCACCACACTTTTACTTTGTTTTGGTTGAAAGCTTTTCTCTTATTTTGTTCCTCTATTGAAACAGCTCCACATTAAGGTGTTATAATCTTAATGCATTGGATAATGTAGGAAGAAACTCTTTTTACCCTTTACTGTGTGAATTTATGTTGCGGCAGCAGACGTTTATTTGAAAAAATCTGTGAAGACACTCTGAAGTAAGGTCTGGTACCAGGATGTTATTTTCTGGGGAATACTGCCTAGCAGCAGGGATTTTACCAGGAAAATGCAACAGGTTTACAAATTCAACAAGTGGTTTGAAACCAGGGTGAACAAACTTGGGCCTGGGATAAACTCGCTGTTTGACCAAGTATTCAGATGTGTTTATATACACAACCAGCAGTGTTGTGAATATGTCTTGCTTAAGTACTGCAGTATGTATGATACCAGAGGTCTCCCCTTGGGGGCAGAATACAAGGCCAGAATCAAAAACACAACTGTATACAACAAGGAATTGCTGTTGGAAACGGTTGGCGATTTTTGTCATTATGGAAATGGATTGAGAAAATAAATTAAAAACAAAAATTGTGTAGCAATAGCACTTACAAAAAGAACATTGCATTAAACAAGGGAATTTTACAGAAGCTTTAGAATCAGTATAATGGGAGAATATTATTCTTTAAATGTAGTTTTAAAACTGGAAAGATAGAAATTGTTTATATTTTGTTTTGACTTTCTCAATATAGATAAATTAACTGGCCTGTAGGATTGCGCCTACAAGAGTAAAAGATTGATTGAAATTCAGAAGTTGTTTTTGTTCCCCCGCTTCCTCTGTGTCAAGTTTTTCAAGGAGTAGGCAGAAACAAGCAAGTAACTAAAGTAGGATTTAATCAAGAAATGAAGGTGATGAGGGCACAGGCGCAGTCCATGATGTGGAGAACTGAGGAATGCTGGGAGTTGTAGTGTCAGGACCGGTGATCAGAAGGCGGGTGACGCTGACCGTGGTAGCATGGGAGGAGCAGGCATGACACGAAGGCAACCATATAAATGGCTATATAAGTAAAGCAGACATTAACATTAACACAACACCCTACACACCTAGCTGTTACTGCAGCAGCTCACCCTGACTGGTCATTTGTGTTCAACTACTGCACTAACTTGCACCTGCACTAACGCCTCTACTGTTCAAGTGAGTACTGCATTTGCAAGACATGCAAGACCAACATGCCAAACAGCAGGTACACCTCCGGTGTTAAAGCAAGGAGTAATATTCATGACATTTATTTAATTTACCAGGGTCATCCCCCTTATCTGAGTCCCCCCTACCAAAGATGTGTGTAGAAGGATAGAAGGTGAGGACACACACGAGGAGAGTGGAACATTTAACATTATGATACATCCTGGTTTGACAGCCTTCATCTAACCGTTGTTTTGTTGCAACAAAGTGTATGTCATTACTTTTGTCAAATGAGCAGTAAAAGCTTGGTAATTTAACAATCTAATTTTAATCGACTTTACAATGAAGATTTAATGTGTTGCACTCCTTTAAGAAATCACAGAAGCCACTAAGAACACAGCCAAGGGTACACCTGTGTACCATTGCTTCTTGCTCCAAGAAGCCTCCTCTCTTTTCACCCTCCTTTCCATGAAGCACACAGTAGGAACTGAGATATCCTTTAAAGCCCTTTGCTGAGATTGATTTCCAAGTCACGGGGAAGAAAAGGGAGGCAAGAGAAGAAGATAATCCATAATAAATAATAAATTGAGAAAATAAATTGAGAAAATCCTAATATTATTCTGGAATATATAGTCATTAAAGGAACTTTTAAGCTTACTATTAATAAATATTATGGTAAAATAATGACATTACCCACAGGACTTAAATGAGTATTATGTGTGGCTGCAGCCCATGTAAAAGCGTCCTCGGCTTGTCAGTACTGGCAATGTTATTTCACATGTTAATTGACAACATTAATGTGGTGAAATTGGAATTAGGTTCAAAACACTTCACACCAGGTGTCAGAAAAATAGTTCCTGTCATTTGGTACAATGAACACATTCACTTCAGTAAAAGTGCCATTCACAGAGATTTGAAACAAACAGGCAAATATAGACTATACGCATATAGACCCTCTGGTAAACCAATCATCCCGCTCTTAAATATGATATACAGTATTCAAGAAGATTAGTATTCTTTTAGCAGGCTGAAAATTATTGTGAGGATTATGGAGGACTAGACCCAAATGCAAGATGGAGACAGAGGTGAAGGTAAACAGTTTATTGTGGTTTAAAGATGGGTTTGCTGGATGGTTTCAGAGGTTCTAAGATAGGGTCACCAGAGGGAAAAGAGGGCTTGTATGTGGTCCCAGAGATCCTTTAACAATAGAGAGATGGAGGTCAGGTCAGGACAGGTAACAGGTAGGTTGGAAATAGTCTGATGGCTTTGCATGGTCAGCATCTACTACCAGAGGTTAGCAGACAAACTGGTGCTGAGTGAAGGTAGCCAGGCTCATTCATGAACTCCAAGCTGATGAGTAAATGAAAAGCAGATGTGCCAGGTCCCATCTCCAATTAGCTGATGAAAAGACATCCAGACAAACACAGGAGGGGGAGGGGGAGAGGGAGCGAAACAAAAGGCCAAGCCAAGAGCAAAATCCTAACACTTATCTGATGACATCATAATACCTTGAGTAAAAAAGAAAAAAAAAACTTAAGACTCATGTGGTACATTGAAACTTTTTGGATGAAAGTTGAGATTGAATCATGAGAGTTTTTTGATCCACTGTCTTTGATACAACATTTCAAGGCCCCCTCTGCATTGGATTCACGGTCTGTGGTATTAATCATGGACATTTGAGGCCTGACCAATGGATATTTCTGGGTGGAAATGATCTTTGATGACCTTGTAGTCATTTTTTTATGAAAATTGAAAGATAAAGGTATCTGGCCTGTTAATGGCATCTGCTCCCCTACAAACAGATTTTTTTTTTTGTCTTTGTCTGCTCTCCCTTAATTTGTCTCGCCTGCTCACTTACTTGTCACTCTGTTTCTGCCTCTTGCTCACTCTCGCTTTGGCTCAAAACCCATCATTTTTCCACCCATACCAACCATTTCCATCTCCCATTTTCATAGATTTTGATTAGGCACCTTCCACCTGTCAGGTGAACAAATTCCTCCACAACTGGCAAAAAAAAAAGAATGTGCCAGAAAGCACCTCTATTATTTTCATATTCTTTCCGCTGCTTTTCTGCTAAAGTTATCTGTATTGCATGAAATAGACTCATCATAATAGGAGCTGAAACTGAGTGCCATCATTTTGGGCTATTAACAACAATCTGCCATCAGATGTAAAGAAAAACTAAATTAACAATTTTAAGAATTGAGTTTGTTTCACAAACTATAAGACTATATACGGTACATCATTTATTTTTAATTTGGTAAACCATGATGTCTCACCGTCTTAAGATGAATGTTCAAATATTACTCATGATAACGTTGATGTGTCGGTTACA
This sequence comes from Cololabis saira, assembly GCF_033807715.1. Lineage (NCBI taxonomy): Eukaryota > Metazoa > Chordata > Actinopteri > Beloniformes > Belonidae > Cololabis > Cololabis saira. Next base: position 22,365,339 of record NC_084606.1, on the reverse strand, counting down.
TATAAATTGAACCCCATGTCGAAATATTTTGCCAAATGTTTCAAGCTGAACTTTTTGTCATCCCATCTTCTCTGCTGCATCGAAAGAAACGTCAAACTGTTTAATACACAATGTTCCATGAATATTTGGATGCCATATTGAAACAGAAAGGATTTATCTTATCTGCGTCTGCTAACACAATCCATTTCAGCCTTCCAATTGCTTTTGCCATTGGGCATCGCGGAAAACTAGATTATCAGGGTTCACGACTACTTTGCCTGATACAATATGCAGTGAAAATCAAGTCTATCTCCAGAGTGGAAATCCTGTCTTGTCGCCACACTTTTTGCAGGCTGCAGGTCACTGACTGGGGTGATGTAAATACTCTGTGACACTCTTATTAACAACAGAGGAATACATGCAGAAATTTCCATCACATGCATGTTTAATGTTAAGTTTCAGGGACAGAAAATATGATGGTTGGAAATGAATGTATTTGTTATGTGTTTAGTCCTGCAACAATTTTATTATTGTTTTTTCTTTTTATATAATACATAACATAATCACATATGCAGGACTTAAAGTTAAAAAATTCCTGAGCCTGAACTTTTTTTCCAGGAGCGGGGGCACATGCGCTCGGCAATTTGGCAAACAACAAAAATTACATAATTTGAATATTATTTTCCTGCTCACTATGGATGCTTTTGATATCAAGTTTCGCTAGTTGTCATTGTGTTTGACAGGGTATAAGATGACCTACAATCTAAAATATGAATATTTTAAAGGTCATAATGTTATAAGGGCAGGTGTAACTCAGGCAGGCTAATTAATTGGTGGAATTATTGATTAGCAACCATTTAATTCAGTAAAGGACAATATATATATATATATATATATATATATATATATATATATATATATATATATATATATATATATATATATATATATATATATATATATATATATATACACACACACACATCACTTCCACTATTTATTTATTTTTTTATTTGCAAAACACCTACAGTGCAACAGTTGACCAATAAAAGAGGAAATAACCTGGCTGGCCCTCCTAACTTGTGTCTCAAGTCCAGTCCTCTTTCCCTTCATAACGGCACAATTGTCCAGTAGAAAACTTGTGACTTGTTTCCACTCAAGCTCATAAGACTGCAGGACATCTTCTAGTTCCAGCAGAAGTACTGAAGCATTGGCGAGATTCATTTTTCTGCTTGCCAGATGTGGAGTTGTTACTCTGGCCGTATCATCATCAAAAAAGCGAACATTCATAATTATGTCCATGCTCTGGCTGGTGGCTTCATCAATGTTTAATGAAAACACTCTTTTTGAGCTTCTCTGATAGCCGTTTTTATTAAACTCTAGTGCTGTGCCCATACCTGTGAAATCTCCCGTTTTGGCTGGGAAACTGTCAGGGTTTGACACTTCCCCCAGTTTTTGAGTTTCAGTTCTGTCCCCTTGTTTCCCATCTGCTCTGATTGTCTGCACCTGTGTCTCGTTATCCCCTGTGTATATCTAGTCTTGTCTTTCCCCTGCTCCCTGTTGGTCTGTACTGTTTGCTCCCTCCATGTTCTCCTCTAGTTTTTGGATCCCTGTTTCTGTTTTGCCTCTTTTGATCCTGCTCTCCTGCGTTTGGGTCCTCAACAACCACACCGTGACAGGAAACTACCGTATTTTAACCTTCCTCCTGTATTAGTATTTTCCTGTTTTATAATATAATAATTTTTAAAAAGGGTTATTGTGCCTTTTAAGCCTCTCGCAAGGTTAGTGGCAAAAAAGGAAACAAACACGGAACAACAAATCAGATGGATGGATGAATGTAACGAGAGAGAAGACATTTCTGCCAGAAAAGCGAAGATTTCATGTAAATATCTCTAAAAATGGGAGCCAGAGACCCACATGAGTGACAATGACAAATTAAAAGAAAATGTTTTACTTGAAGACAATCAATTTGTATATAAACTGAAAATATTTAAAATAAATAAATGTGCTTTAATTCCCTTTTGTGTTTCATTTAGGCTCTATTATAGGAATTGCATACTGTACATAAGAATGTCCACAGCATTTCAGTGTCAACAAAGGTACATAAAGAGCACATAATTGTAGTTTGTTAAAGATTGACAGGTAGATGTTTTAAATATCTTGTAAACCTGTCTTAAAATCTAATACTGGACCTCGGTTGGGTGGCGGAAAATTTCCTTATTTTTTTAATCCAAAACTTGGACAGCTATGTATGCCATGTGTATTCATATAACTGGCATGCTGATTAGAAATGGTCAGGTTCGTCAAAGCTTTTTTATAAACAGCTAACTTTTTACATAGATTTACAAGCGGTTGAACAATAGAGAAGGATACATCATGTTCAGCAATGAACGAGCAACACGGATGTTCGCATCACAAACCCGGTCGGGCCGTTGGTGCCGGTCCATCAGCTGTGGCTGTGCTGAAGAGCGGACAGCAGCTCTATGAGTGGCATCTCCTTCGTGGTGAGGTAAGACTTTTTTCCCGCTACTGGCGCACATTTGCTTTTTAGAGCAGAGCGTGCAAAAGCACCTGGCTCTCTTCTGGCACCAGCTACCGAAACACCTGCCGTCTCCGCCCATTTCTTCCATCCAGGCCCAGCGACATTTAATTTTCAGTACTTTTATCGGCCAAAACATCCTCTACAGATTTCATACATTTTTTTCTCCATCTCGAAGTCGGTGATACAAAAACAGAGGTGTCAAGTAACGAAGTACAAGTACTTCGTTACTGTACTTAAGTACATTTTTTAGGTATCTATACTTTACTCCATTACTTATTTTTCTTCCTACTTCTTACTTCTACTTATTACATTTTCACACAAGTATCTGTACTTTCTATTCTTAAATTTCTAAAACAAGCGTTACTCGTTACTCTTGGCTTCGGTTTAATAATGTTTATAATTTATAAACATTAAAAAATTAAAACGGGCCCCGAATTTCCTGCGCTGTCCTGCGGATGTGACGTCAAATGACGCTGCATGCGCGTTCTCCCCGTTCTCCCGTTCTCCCTTGCCGGCTTCGCTGTTGGCTGCAGTACCCCCGACGGTCGTCGTGGTGCATGAGTCTCATTTCTTAAAGGAGCCTCATGCTCCTTAAGGGATTTGTATGTGGTGATGTAGAGCTCATTCTCATTTAAGTTTTGGTCTTGACTTGCCAGCTGTGACTGGTATGGGGTTCAGGGCTGAATTTTTCAGGCAGGAAGATTTTAAGTTTATTTTTTGATGGGATGAACATGAATACCTCATACTACTGTTTGTGCAGAATCTCTCTCTCTCTCTCTCTCTCTCTCTCTCTCTCTCTCTCTCTCTCTCTCTCTCTCTCTCTCTCTCGCTGTCTCTAGAGAAAATGTTGAAACTTGGTTTTTGTTTTTCCAACCTGGGCCCGGTTTTGAATACAATAAAACTTGAGAAAGAACATGCTCCTTGAGTGACTTTGTCTTTGACAGTAATTAATTAAATTAATTAATGGGTTAATGATTGTGTTGTATCTTGGGCCACTTGTAGAACTAATCAGTGTTTAAATTGAGCTTTCAATGCATATAGTGGCCGCTGGCTGTTTTTTTTCAAAAGTTACTTTATACTTTTATACTTTAAGTAGTTTTTGGAGCACATACTTTTTACTTTTACTTGAGTAAAGAGGTCAAGTTGATACTTCAACTTTTACCAGAGTATTTTTAAACTGCAGTATCTATACTTCTACTTAAGTAACAAATGTGTGTACTTTTGACACCACAGTACAAAAGTGTTCATGTTCCAGCGGGCTGAAGCGCACCACTCTGCGCCCTGCTGTCGTCAAATACCCGCCCAGCTCTACCTCTGATTGGCTAGTGTTAGTTTGGTTGAGTGCCAGAGCTGCTTTCCTCTCATTCCATTGGTAGACGAACTCGGTTGACTCAAACTGACAATATCCTGTAGTCTATCAACACATCTTTATATGTAAACCGTTAAAGTTATTCATCTTTTCATTTTTTTTTTTTAATCAGTCAAATTCCGCACGCCGAGAGAAAAAAAAACAAAAAAACTCTTTACGCCGGAGACCCGGCACAGTGCCGGAATACTTTAAGCCCTGCATATGATTTAACCTTAGATTGGATATAAATTATAGGTTTCGATATTTGGACAAAAGTGCAGCCAAATGCCTTAAATAACAAAATATGTTAAATCAAATATATGTATATAAGAAGGATTAAAAATAAATCTGGCAACTAACCAAAAATTGATGTTTAACTTTAAAGAAAAAATAATTTGGACTTACTTGGTTCGGTTGTGAGAGACACCAACGCACGACAGATGACCTGCCTTAATGAGCCGTAGACTGGTTGAGCCGAAGTGGAATTCTGCGGCAGGTAGACGAAAAGCCGGCCTCAGTGAGAAGCTCCGGAGCCCAATGTACGACTGCTCAGGGATGCTGAGGTCGGCCAACCAGCAGGTCGACTGCGCTCTGGGAGTGGTCCGTCTCGGCTGGTTTGGCTTTCGCCTAGCCTGGTGAGGTTGATGGGCAAAGTAACTGGGAAATTCTCGTTGGCCAAAGGAAAATAGACCTAGAATTTCTTCTTGCTGTGTGATGAACAGTGCAAACCACAAAGGAAGGCCAAAAATGGAAAAACTCAAACTTTACTCAAAAAGTATAAGAAAAATCAAACCTTCTCTGGAGAGAATATTAAGCAAGTCTTAGAATGACCCAAAAGGTTCATCAATAATGAATCAACGCAAAATAAAGACGGATTTCAACCTAAGAAAAGAAGACAGAGCCTCTGAAGAAAGAAACAGAGTCAAACTCAAAGATTCAGAGAAAAATGACTACGGAAAAGACTGAAAGCTAAGGGAACTGTAAAGATAACAAAAACTCTCCAACTCTCTGCTTAAGCTGCTTGGGCTGCCTAATTTTGTCACCCAGGGGCAGTCAAAGTCTACGGCAGTCAAGTAGTCTTAAATCAATCGGGAGCTGTTGAAATGGTGGCATTAACAACTTTCATCCTTTGTTTACTCCTCCTCTTATTTCTTTAGGATAAAACAAAAGAAAGGAAAATAACCTTATAGTTTTCAGCTTATTAACATGATATATTGATTTCTACATTTGGACCCTTTGTATACATAACCTCATTACAGTTTTTATGCATAATGTAGCTCAATGGATACACATAAGGTATGTGTTTTGGTCTTATGAATAAAAGGACCTGATATAATTTACAAAGCATTAAAAGAACAAAAACAGAAAATTTTGATGACCTCAATAGTTAAACCATGGTGGTAAAATGGAGACATGAACTGTAGTTTAAAAAGAAAAGAAAATTGCATTGAAGGTTTCTTTACCAAAGTTAATACACACATTCCAGTCTTAAAGTTTCTCTCAGAGATGTGGACTGCTTGACAGGGAGGTAAGGTCTGGTATGTAATGAGGTAAATAATATCAACAACTAAAAGAAAATACAAATAAATAATGAAATCAAACTAATTAATAAAATAATTGAGTAAACCAACATAAATAATAATATAACTTAAAAGAAAACAAATAAATATGTTACATTGTGACACACTGTCACAAAGATCTCTCAACCTTTTATGAGTTTAACGCTTTGCTCCCCCACTCATGCCGGGCACTGCACCTCAACAAATACTTCTTTGTTTGGTTTGATCAAATGTGTATTCCTTTACGTGGTTTGTCTGATGGGCCTTTCCTCCCCAAGTGTGACTTACGTAGGAGACTTACGAGTTAATGCCCTGCTCTGAAAGACTCCCCAAATTCTTCTTTGGCTTTGTTTCTTGATAAGATGTGTATTTCACTCTCCTTGGTTTGGGAGATTGTGTCTGTAACTCAAGATGTCGTAGACCAGGCCTGGATCTCTACAATGTATAGCAGTTAAAGTTAAAAGAGAGTTTGAAAACAACTTTACATGCCTTTATTGGATAGTATACCAACAAAACAGAGCACAGTAAAAAACAAAAGTTGATACCCACTTTCCCATTAATTGGTAACAGTTGTGTTAAAATTTGAGATGAGTTGCAGGCTAAAAACAAGAGAGCATGTAATCTCTGTAATTTGGAATTTCTGCTAGGTAGATGGATTAAACACATGACTGAGCCCAGGAAAAACTAATTCTACCCTACTCAAAGTTCAACATGATTACATTTTTGTTTGTTTTTATGGGAATAAAATGAGTTTGTCTGGCTGTGGTATGGACACAAAAAAAAAGTTCAGTGTTTTACTGCCGTCGCATGAAGCTTTCAAATGAAATTGCATTAGCTGTTGCTACAGAGACTGTGGGTGTGGCCAAGTAAAAAAAAAATGTTTTTTTTCTTCTTTTCCTTACATCAGTATGCCACATGTAAATAGCTCTTTCCATGTTTCTGTTGCATATTTGCTTAAATGGGGCCTTACATTTCCAATTTTTAGGTGAAAAAAGTACCATTGGGGCAACTGTTTTAGACTTCCTGTGGTTCTTCGCTTTGATCCAAGAATGTACTACTGTAGGGTAGTAGTTTGGCAGAAATGTGGGAAGGTGTGATGGCTGTAAGTGTACAGGCTGCTAGATGGTCTTCACAGAGTCATGATTATTTTGGGCTAAAGGGGAAATGTGAAAAGTGGGGAAATACGTGGAAAAAGTAATGAAGAAGGAATTGGTGCACAGAAACCTTCTTTTTCTAAACCTAGTTAGATTTTTAGTTGGGAAAACATTCATAATCTATAAGCAGACATGTCGGCGATATTTGGTGCCCTGTTTCATTTCTTTTTTTTTCCCATTATATCACCCAGTGCTCCTACCTAAGCTACAGTCCTGGTCATTGCCATCCTCTACCAACCCCGGGAGGGCCCTGCACTGAGCTCAGGTCTCCTCCTTAACCTGAGGAGTGAGCAGGCCGCATCTTTTCACCAGACAGGATGGGGTTTCTCCGGCCGGACGTAGCGCGTGGAAGGATCACATTATTCCGGCCGGATCCTCCCCACCCCATCTGGCGCCCCGGTTGGCCAGAGAGGGCATGTGTAGCCAGGACTGTGTGCATGTTTTTGTGAGGGTAGCTCACATTGCCCTCAGTGCCCACACCCCGCCCATTATCCCCCTGTTAATAGGTGTAGTGGCTGGAGATCATGGATGGATGGATGGATGGATGGATGGATGGATGGATGGATGGATGGATGGATGGATGGATGGATGGATGGATGGATTGAATAGTGGTGTAGACTTTTAATTGACAGCCAGCACAACCAATGGCTAGCGGTTATTATTTTTGCAAGTAAAAGTTGAAATAATGCTTGGATTTACTTGATAGTAATGAATGCAAAGTAGTATTATAGCATTCAAATCTGTTTTTAATGTGTTTTGACTCAATTATGATTCCTGACTAAATAAAAAAATAAAATCAGCAAAGTGAAACTACAAGGAGAAAGTAGAGAAACTCTTTCAGGAAGGCAAAGCCAGAGACGCCTGGCATGGTGTTAAAACACTGGCTGGCCTTCTCAATAATAATTCAACGCTGCAGACTGCTGATCCTAACAAAATGGCAGAAAATCTCAATCCGCTCTATTGCAGATTTGACCAGTCTGACTACTCACAGGAGAGGAAGGAGTTGATGGTCGAGTTCACCTAGGTTACAAACCAAAACAATCCGAGAGCTGCAGCCAGAAGAGGTTGAACTCATGCTGAAAAGGATAAAACCCCAAAAAGCACTGGGACCTGATCAGATCTCCAATCAGCTTCGGAAGTCCTGCTGCAGCCAACTGGCAGGTGTCTTCTGCCACCTGTTTAATCACTCCCTGTCAGAACACTCTATCCCATTACTCTGGAGATCATCAATCATCTGTCCAGTATCCAAAAAAGAGCATCCCCTCCTGTAATAATCGGCCTGTCGCATTAACCTCCCTGGTTATGAAGGGCTTTGAAGGGCTCATTCTTCCCCAGCTCCAGGAGGGGGTCAGTATGAACACTGATTCTCTTCAGTTTGCATACAAACAGCAAGGAAGGCATGGGTGATGCCATTCTGACCTTGTTGCACGCCACCCACACACACTTTGAGAAGCCCAAGTCATTCGTCAGATTAGTCTTTGTAGATTTTCCAAGTGCATTCAACACCGTACAGCCTCACCTGATGGGACAGAAACTGCTACAGATGGACGTCAACCCACACTTGATCATCTGAATCGTCTCATTCCTGTCAGACAGATGCCAGAGGGTCTCGGTCGAAGGTCACCTCAGTTCATCCGGGACACTCCACAGGAGCTCCACCAGGTTCTGTAATATCTCCAGTCCTGTACACACTCTACACCAACAACTGTAGGTGCAATAACCCGGACATAACCCATATCAAATAGTCTGACGAGACTTTGATCATAGACACCACCAACTCACCAGGACAACTACAGACTGAGATGGACACTTGTGTAGGGTGATGTAGGCACAACTGCCTTGACCTCAACAGCTCCAAAACAAAAGAACTGGTCATCGACTTTCGTAAAGTCCCCTCCACCATCCCCCCTCTGTCAGTCAACAACCAGCTGATTGAATGGATCAACTCATACAAATATCTTGGGACTATAATCGACCTTAAACTCACCTTTCATACAAACAGTGAAGCCATCTTTTCCAGTCAGCACCATCTATTTTTTCTCAGGAAACTTTGAAGACTTGAGGTTCATCAATCAGTTTTAGTTCCCTTTTACAAATGTTTCAATGAACATAACAGGCTGGTTTGATTCATCGTCCAACATTCAACACAATCTAATAAACAAAATCGTAACCATGTGTAGCAAAATAATCGGACCTGCACAGGAACCAATTCACAGCATATACAACAAAGTTGACGCGTTGAATTCAAAATGTTCAAAATGGCTGACTTCCTGTTCGCTTTCGGCCATGGCGCCAAGAGACTTTTCTTTAAGTTGCGACATGATACAGGTGTGTACCGATTTTCGTGCATGTACGTCAAACCGTATTGTAGGGCTTGAGGCACGAAGTTTTCTAGGGGGAGCTGTTGAGCCATTATGCCACGCCCATTAATGAAAACCATGCAAGACACGCAAGCCAGGCCTTGCGTAAATTTGGTGACTTTTGGGGCACGTTTAGGGGGGCAAAAAGGCCCTCCTTTCAACAGAAAGATAAAGAATAAAGAATAAAGAAGAAGAATAAAGAATAAAGAATTCCTACAGATACAATAGGGCCTTCGCACTGTAAGTGCTCGGGCCCTAATTAGAAATAGATGTATGGCTTGATAAACACTGTCCTGGCGTGTGACAAAAATATTCAACCCCTCTGAGATATCATGGGTGTGAAACCAAACAATTGAGACCAAAATGGTTTTTTGGAACCAGGCTGTCAATATATTTAATTTTGCTCCAAATTTGGACTCTTGGAGAACGACTCACTTTTGCAGCCAGCTTCTATTGGTCAGTCGAGGAACTGCAATGGATCTTAGTTCTGCATGAGCCTCAGTCCAGAATTGCCTTGCCATTGCCTTTCTGGCAGGACCCCTGTACTTCCCCAGGTTTGCATGTTTGCACTTACAGTTTGGCTTAAGCTAATAAGATATTGTTTTCTCAACACAGAAACTTTGATTTTCATCCTCCTAGGTGCACAAACTGCATATTAGAGAAAAACATTAAATATAGCAATATGAACATGTTGCTTATTGATATTAATGGCCATGCATATGCAGTAAATTATTGGTTATTGGTATTTGTTTAGTTTTTTTTATATTGTGAATCCCTAAAAAGCTTTATTATTGTAGAAATGTTGTGTGGTTGGCTGTATTTCCCCAACTTATTATTGAGAAAAAATTGTATAATGATACTACAAGAACTACTACCACTAATAATACTGGTGATGATAATAATAACAATAGTAATAGTGAATCAAAAAAAAAAGTCTGTATGCCAAATCCCTACAGGAATGGAAATGATAAATCTGCAGTGCACTGACAGAAGCTACCACTCACTTTAATTATCCATAATAGACTTGGACAAGAATAACTAAGAAGCAGTTAAAAAATCTCCAATATGCAGTTTAAGATGTCATAACATTAGCTGATGTGTTTTCTTGTTCAAACCACTACTGTGACTGGTTATGAAGAAGCTGAATCATATTTCTTGTCCGTTCTGGCCTATTTTCATCTCCATCTAAGTGAGATATGTGACTTAAGACCATGTAAGCAGTGTAGCCCACTTAGAACACGAGGACTTGAACTTGGCAGATCATGTGTAAACAGGGCTTGAAGTTGTAAAGTGAAAAGATTGTGAAAACATTTTCAGAATGAGTCTTAAACTTATTTCAGGGCAGCTGGCGGTCCAATGTCTCCATCTGCCTACATCCTCATAAGTATTTTTGATCAAATAAACAGGGTCAAACATAACCTGCCTTCTAGACCCGTGATTCCCAACCCCCGGTCCCCGGACCGGTACCGGTCCGTAGAGCCGTTACTACCGGGCCGTGGAATGGCTTGTGTTCCGATCATAATTAGGGCTGCAATGATTCGCCGACGTTGTCGACAAAAAAGCGATAATCAAAATTGTCACCAGACGTTTTTTTCCCAATGGAGTGAGGCATCTCACTTCACTTCACCTCATACAATCTCTGCCGAGAGCAGCGCTGCACGGCAGGGTCTCAGCAGCTTTTCTTTTTTTTGCGTGTCAGCGCAGTAGCGGGTAACAAAACTTGGCACTGGGGGTTCTAGGATTTTTCTGAAACAGGGGCCATTATGGGGCCAAATGTAACCTTCACGGGCCAACAGTATTAAGCCCCTTTCACATAGAGGGCGCAAAGCGGGACCGCCGCCGGCTTTCCCATTCATTGTGTATGTGCTGCCGCAGCGCAAGAGTGGACCGCTCTGCTGGCGAGCTTGGCGGCGCGAGAGGCCACCTGCCACGGGCGTTTCACCTGCCTGCGTCTGAATTGAACATTTTTTAATTTCATCGCGCTGTGAGGGCATCTCGGTGCGACCAATAGGAGAGAAGGTGGTTGTCATCCTGCTGAGGACCCACTCCCCAACAGGCTGTCAAACTGCTCCCTGTTCAATCTGAAGTAGACCTGGTCATCATGGAGCTGTAGCTCCAACGAGCCTGGATTCCCCCAAATCTTCTCAAGTCTTCTCATGAGGATTTCATGGACCCTCCTTGCTGCTGCTGCTCGTCTCCTCCTCAGAAGAACTAAAGCCAGCATCCCCCCTGAAATAAAAACGGTCCAAATCATCCCCCCCCGAAATAAAAACGGTCCAAATCATCCCCCCCTGAAATAAAAACGGTCAGAATCATCCCCCCCCTGAAATAAAAACGGTCCAAATCATCCCCCCCCCGAAATAAAAACGGTCCAAATCATCCCCCCTGAAATAAAAACGGTCCAAATCATCCCCCCCTGAAATAAAAACGGTCAGAATCATCCCCCTGAAAAAAAAACGGTCCAAATCATCCCCCCCTGAAATAAAAACGGTCAGAATCATCCCCCCCCTGAAATAAAAACGGTCCAAATCATCCCCCCCCCGAAATAAAAACGGTCAGAATCATCCCCCCCCCGAAATAAAAACGGTCAGAATCATCCCCCGTGAAATAAAAAAAGTCCAAATCATCCCCCTGTAAAACTGCCATCCCCCCTTTCCATCCCTTATGTCATTTCATCAATGAATGTGGTTTTACTGCTATTTCAACATTTGGAGTCATCACCAGAAAAATAACACCAGAAAAATAACTCATTTGACAATTTTCACCTGTTTCAAGTCAATTTTCACTTGAAATAAGTAGGAAAATCTGCCAGTGGAACAAGATTTATCTTCTCATTACAAGCAAAAAAATCTCAGATTTTTCTACTTATTTCAAGTGAAAATCTTTGAAAAAAAATTGTTGTTTTTTATTTACTTTTTGTATGAACAGCAGCAAAGTTGAATAAAATATCTATTTTTCATTGAAGTACCCATCTTTCTCGTGTTTATTATCATTTGCCACATAATTAAAGCAACCTCATACTAAATTTAAGAAAACAATTTTTGCATTTTTTTGTCATATAATTTCATCCAAAACTTGTATAAATCGAAATGTGTTTCTTTGAGTGGCAGCCCTGTCATGGCTTGGCGGACAATAAGTTCTGGTACCCGACCGGACTGAACAGCGCCATGCACAGGTGCTGTATGCAGGTTAGGTACAGTCTGCTGCAGAGATGAGCAGACCTCAGCAAACCTCCATGAGCCGTTTCTTTACTGGTTGTTCGAGTAAAAGAAATGGTGATGAACAAGTAGAAAATCCTACCAAAAAGAAAAGCAAAAGCTTTAATCGCAAGTACAACATTATGTATATACAATACGGATTGTTGCAACGGGCGATTTGGAGGCGCCAAACCCACTATGTATTTTATGTGGAGAAACGCTCGCCAACGAAGCAATGAAGCCATCCAAGCTTCAAAGACACTTAAATACAAAACATCCTTCTCTCAAAGACAAACCAGTGGATTTTTTCGAAAGGAAAAAACGTGAGTTACATTTGCAGAAGCAAGTTTTAAAGGCCACAACATCAGCTAACGTCGCTGATGATAGCCTGCATTTTAAAATGCATAGTTTTTTTCTAAAATGTTTATTAAAATTGACATAAATTGTCAACCGGTCCCTGAGCTTTTTGTTTATACTTCTGCTGGTCCTTGGCTCAAAAAAGGTTGGGAACCCCTGTTCTAGACTATTTACATCAGGATTGGACATTGTGAAACATCAGATAGCGTAACATTATGATGCCGTATAACAAGTTGTGAGTTCTGTCTCTTAAAGGAGCCGAGTCAACATACTATTGCAAACTTCATAATCTTTTATTTTGAAACTGCGACAGTCTGCAATGAAGATAGCTATTACACGGGCTGGCCAACATTGGAGTTGGAGGTTAAGTAATAGCATTATTGAATATAGGTGTCTGTCTGATTTAGTTTAAGTTATTTCATTGGAGAAGCACACTAAACTCACCATCCCAACAAAAAACTTTCTTTTTCAAATGGTGAAATTGAATAAATTTAATCCAAGTTGGTAAAGTGAAGCTGTCACTCAGGGTAGGGGGACCATTTCGTAGGGAGGATTGCTTTGTTGATGAATCTCACACTAGCTCTATTGGTCAGCAGCTTCAGAATTATCCACGGCAAAGAAAAAAAAAAGGAAGAAGAATTCCCTTTATTCTTATTGCCTGTTTTTCTTTCTTCTGACAAAGAGAGCTGTATAAAAACATCTGCAGCTTAACTGGTATTTTGTATTTCCCTTTTGTTATCAAATTTGTATCTTTACCTTAGATATTAAGTGTAGAATTGATTTTTCCAATTGTTTTGACTCGTATTTGAACGCAGCATTAGTTAACCACTACAATCTCTAAAGCAACTTGCAGTTTAATTTCAGATCAAGGGCAGCAGTGGGTTACAATACAGTCTTTTCTTCTTGCACCCTCAAGGTAGGTGCACCCTCCACTCAGACTTGATGGCACTCTTTTGTTGGCTCTTTTGAATTCTTAAGAAGAATGTAAAAAAAGAGCAGTGATGAATAGGATTTCGGATGAACCACATAAGAAATAGAGTGCATTTCTTGCTTACGGCACCATGAACATCCTCTCATCTAATTACCATTAATGTATGCCTTATGGTTAATCAGCTTCCAAGTTCCATATACCCTGCTTTAGCCTTTTCATTTATTTCTTGAGTCCCCTTTTCATTCTTTCCATGTCCTTAAGTAGGAAGAATAGGTCAGGGTCCAGAAAAGCAATTCTCTTTAGGCTGTAATTAGTGCCATATTATGAGCAGTAACAAAGGCCAGCAAAATAACGATGGTAATGATGGTCAAAAGCAAATTACCAGTTATTAAAAACAACACGCAATAATGCTCTCATTCATGTAAAAGCATTGTCTACACAACCCTCTTCCAAGGAAAAAGAAATTAAGGGGATATATCCTTTGAAAAGTGATTACAAATTGCTTGAAGAAGAGTGGCAAAATAGGATAGAAGGACATGGTAGCACACCCTTGTCTTCCATAATTCTTTTCAGAAGAGATTGCAGATGCTTGCAAGTAATTCCACTTGACGGAACAAGAGGTCCCTTTCTGGAAGCAATAAGGAAGAGAAGCAAAGTCTCATTCAGGGAAGTTAATCCCCGTTAATGGGTTTGTTTAAATTCAATAAAAAGGGGAATATGCACAGAATGAATTATGAAAAACGATTAATGAATGCTCCAGCAAGTTATCATTTTCCGGATAAATATGCACATTCATATTAATTTTCTCCCCAGCTCCTATGCCCTCTCCCTACCCCCCAGACCTTTTCACCATAAAATATGCCATATTTCTAGTACATGCTTACAAAAACTCCATTGTTGAGAAAACTCAGTGCAAGTTAATGCGTCTCAGATGAAAATAATACTCCTTATTTCTTTGACAAAATTAAGCACATTGGGGGGAAGAGATGTTGTCGTCTTTAAGGGTGAACTTTCACATATTTTGCAGTGTTAATGTTTAACTTGGTCTTGAGTTGTTAAAGCTCTTTAACAGCTCCAGGGTTTAAAATAAATCCTTTATTGGACTGGAAAAAAGTCACATGACTGATACGCCCCTGGTGCCATTTTGGAGGGATAAATGCAACCTAACAAAAGAACATACAGTAGGGCATGCATCTAGTTTCTTTATTGTAGGCTTCTATGCTATGAATACACAAAAGGAAAAGAAGTGGTTCATTTCTAGAAACAAGCTCAACAAAGATGCCAGGGACCAGAACTTGTGACTATTTTCCACCATTAACCACATAGATCCACATTAATCTACATTCCAGCATTCCTTCCACCAACCTCGTTCTTGGACAGTACAAGTTATCTCAGTTTTCTACATTACACACATTTTTTAAATACTAGGCCACCGGATGGTATAATGCAAAAAAAAACTACCCAAGTAAACATATATCTAATCTGCAGTTGAGGAATGGTTTGTCAGAGTACAACACACAGTGATAATCTCAACCAAAATGGCCTAGTGGACCTCCATCTCAGCCGCATGCAGTATGTTGTTGCCTTGCTGTTTCCAATGACTTCATCTTCCAGGGGGTTTAATGTGCGTTGGTCTTGGATGTTGGGATGAATCCCAGTCTGGATCATTTTCTGTCATCTGGTATGCAAGTTCACCTGTAAAGTCATTTTAGTGTTTTATTTAATCAATATGGAGCCAGTTTGAGATAATTTGAGTATACTGTATATAGCTGATACAGTGAAGTAGAATGTTTCCTTCTAAATTGCAGCACAGATACTTCTAAACTGTACTTAGTTGACCATCATCTGATCTTACAAGACCCATGTCTTATATTCACTTAAAATAATAATAAAAATAAAAATTAAATCCCTTTATGCTTGTGAATATAACAAGGAAAAATACCATAATCAGAGGTGTTTTTTCCAAGGGGATGTTCTTTGCCTTTTCAATTAAGGCAGTCTGGTTTAAGGCTGTCAATTAAGGCTGTCTGACCATCCAATTGCTGTCAAAAGCCTCTTTTACAGGTTGGAAAACAAGAAATTCTTAAACCATGGCCCACTTTTTTAACCATTTGAATTCCAGCTGTAGCCTTTCCCACAACACCGCAGTCCCATAGTCAATAGAAAAAGAAAGTGCCTAAATAATTGAAATGGTTTAATAATCATTCTAAAAGGGGAAATATAATTGACTAGTGAAAAACTTTTAAGGCAATTTCCAGTGTTTCCTTGAGTGGATTCCAGCAACTGTATCCCTCAGTAAAACTGCTAAAACAACCAAGGGCCTCATCTCAGACTCTTCAGACCTGAGTTAGTGTGTTAAATGTTAAGGTTGAGGACAGTATAATTAAAAAAAAGAATGAATGAGGAGGGCTTGTTTGGAAGGCTTGCAAGGAGAGTATTGTCTCTATAAAAATACCATGGCAACACATCTTAAGTTTTCAAGGTCATATCTGAACAAACTACAGGTTTAATCATAATTTAAATGTGCATGCACAATATCGATCAATATATTCTAAGACTTCTTGTTGTTTTGTCAGAGAAAACGAGAGTGGAGATCTTTGGCTATGAGGCCAAGTCACACTTTTGTCAAAATACAAGCATGGCATATCTGACCAAATTTGCAAAGAACAGCTTCAGAAGGGTAATGCTCTAGTTTTTTTTCCATTAATAACAGTCCCTGAGTGACTTGCAGTCCATAAATTGCCCCTGAACTCCTATATGGACCAAAGTACTCTAGAATCATAGCCGGAGCCATTTGTCTAACTAACGCCTAAAGTTTTGCCTAAATTAAGCTATGCAAAACACAACTATTATTTCAAATGCAACCTTCTACAACACAGTGGCTTAATAAGATAAGAGTCACAGTGTTGCTGTGGTCCAGTCCAAGACTAGCCTCAACACAACTGAAATGCTGTGCACAGATTCATTCTTGTAAACCTCAATGAAATAAAGCACTGTTGCAAACAACAGTGGCCTCCATGAAGATTTCAAAAACGAACATCAAAGTTATTGCTGCAAACGGTGGTTATACATTCTACCGAAACAGCATTCTTAGCTTTCTCACACCGCCCCTGTATTTGGACTTAGATTTTGTTCAATAAATAATGGTGCAGTGCAATTTGTCAAGTGTTGTTCATCAGAGGTCATATTTACCTCAATTTAAAGACCTGGTGAGGACAAGATTGATTTTTTATTGTCCCCTGATACACGAAATTTTAGAAATGAAAGTGCGCTTACTTTCCTTTTAACATTACTGTATTTATCCATGAACTGAAATCCAGGTTGAGTGGGATTCATATTGCCAATGTAAAACAACCATTACCTTGTAATGGAATTTACACATTCTAAAATAACCATTTTCAAGAAAATATTGACATGGTTAAATGTTGCACGGAATATATATGGCTCAAGCTTAGCAACTGAAAATCACAGGAAGTGGTGTTGAGTGGGAAGTTGTCACAGCACCATACGTGTATAAGTGTGAATTCATAAATATGCTTTTACATATAGTTATATACATGTGAGACTCCTCAAGGGCAGCCACCAAGAAAAGATTACACATTGCTTCCATTTATAATTATCTTCTTTTTGACTGGGAAAAGGGACTACTAGTCCCTTGCTAATGCTATTAACATAACAATTGATTCCAGAGCTCTCTGTGTACAGGCAGCCAAGGAAATCTCTGTACAGCTGAAAGTTAGTTATTTCCTTGTAGATAGGCAAAACCAGTGAATAATTATTCCTGTATAACCTCTTTACAGGAGACGTTTGAAGCAAAACTTGAAAATTACCTATTTTTGTCCCAGTGGTGCATCTAAACATCAGCATACCATCAGAAACACTCAAACTGGTCACCGTGAGGATGTGAAAAACTAAAACCTCTGAGGAATTTCTCTTCCATGGGAGGTTGAGTGAATTTTAGATGATCTGCCTGTCCTAGACAGTGTGCTTGTTGACATGAATTTAAGATAATTGTTTATAATCTGCTCTTGCTTTTGACCCTGTTATTACTCAAGTTGAGCTGTTTTTTCTGTTTCGATGTAGGTGGAAAATGTAATGCAGCACAAGTGAAAGTGCATCTACAATTACTGAAATCCAAGGTGTAATATAGTGTCGTTTCAAACAATACAGATAATGTGTACACATCCAAGTCGTGTACTGAGTTTTAGGTGTTAAACTAGCGTCAATGTGTAGTCATAAAAAATAAAAATAAAAAATCCCCAAAGTTTCATTAAACTGGAAACAAGGGAAGTTGGCACTCACCTTTACTGCCTCTGATTAAAGATCTTAACGCAGACTTGGACAGGTAATTGTCTTCTGCCTTGTTTTAGATGGTATAATATTTGCAGGTGTGTTTTCTTGTTAACAGTGTGAATGTTTGTTTGTTTTCTTTTGATGTACAGTATAAGAAATTATTTACCGGTGGGACGTTTCTGGGCCATACTATAATCACCTCCAATGAAGCATACCAATAGACTGTATCTGTTGAAAATACACAAAGCATTTATTGACTTGTAGAGGGTTCAAGCACCATCACACAACACTGATTTTCTATTACCAATCCCTTAAGGCCTTAACGGACTAATAGGGATTATGAATGCAGTTATAGATCATGTAACTGGAAATAGTATGAATCATGCTTAAATTTTTTCCACCATCAGCAAGTCCTGAACAGATTTTCAGAAATTTCTAACTTTGGCTCTGTCTTCATGGAAGAACCTTCTGTGCAGGTCTAAACATACCTGGATTTCAATTAATGGACGTCTAGGGTAAAACCGAGGGCAAACCATCTAACTTCCTGGTTGAGTCCCATAGATTTTTTGCAGTTCCTTGACTGATGCTGGAGGCTAGCTGGAGAACCAAGTCAATCTTCATTGATGCTGATGTTAAAATGTCAAACTTTAGTGCCGAAATAAACATACAGCCCTGTTCAAAAAACCATTAGGTCTTGATTATTTGATTTCACTTCCATGACAAGTCTAAGGGGGATGATTTTTTTTCTACCGCATCAGGCGAATTTATGTAAGGCAAAAAGATGTATTTAGAATATTATTGATTAAAAGCTAGGCCGGACAAGATGGGTGTGTGCAGTAAGAAGAAAAAGAGGCTTCAAAACGGCTCTTTAGACACCACTGGATCCATTGCTGCTCCGTCTATTGTTTTTTTTACAGTCGAGGTGAAACCTAAGACAGTGAAATTGAAAGGTTAGACTCTCTCCTTTTTGCTTTCCACAGTTGTGTTTCCATTTATGGATGGAGCCAGTAAGATCCACTGACTTAGCAAACTATATCTGACTTAGCAAACTATAACTGACTTAGCAAACGCATTTCTCCACCCAGCAATAATTCCACCTTGCTCAGGCCACGTTTAAACATAGCCGGGTATTTACAAAAACGGATATTTCCCCCTCTGCGTTTTTTACACGAACCCGGATAAATACGCTGTTAAGGTGCTATGAGCAGCCAAACCTGCAGGGGGCAGTGTAATGAGAAGCATTAAGTCATGCTATCCAATCGGAATCCTGGAAAAAAACATCAACAAATGACAGGTGGGAAGCCTGAATAATATGGTTCCGCGTTAAATCGACGGCGTAGCCTACGTACGGTGCGCGTCGCCGCGTACCCTGCGCCGTAGGCTCTGCGTTGGTGTAACGCGGAACTATAAATCAGCCTCGACTGCCAGTTACTTCCAAGACGGAACGAGAGTCTTTCGTTTGGAGTGACTTGGAAGTGGAGTTACTTTTAAGTGTGACTTTAGAATATAAAACAGGTAAAATACAAGAAAATATTGACAGTGGCCAAACAAATTGTAAATACAGGTCGCACAAATGATGCTGATGACGTTTCTGTTGCATAATGTGACGTTCTGAAGCCTAAATGTCCGTTTCCCTCTGTTTACAAGCAAACGTGAAAACTGAGTTTTTGAAAATCTTTTGAAAAAGTTTTCAGAAATGATCGTTTTTGGTGACTTAGAGCTTCGTTTTCGTGTAAACGAACGGCCAAAACGCATGAAAACGCCACCGTTTTTGCTATGTGTAAACGGGGCCTCAGAATACCTGAGCCATGACAGTGACTTCTTTCTGGACCTTGGAGGTTCCTGAAGAACTCTTTTTGATGATGGAGACATGCATCAATGATTTATACCCTGCTAATGGAAATAGGTATAAATGTAACCAAACATTCAACACAGTACAGGAAGTGCTGTAAAGACATTAATCACCTGATGGTTGCAGCCATCACTAGAAAACCGCACATTATACTTACACTACATGGTTATGCACATTGTGATCTTTTTCTTTTGTGAAAAAAATACAGTTGTGTCAGATTAGAAAATGGCATTCATTTTGGAAAGATAACAGTTTATGAAAGGTTCCGTGAAATGTCCTTATTCTGACAAAAGGGAGATCTGATCAGAGAGAGTTTAAAGATGGATTCTTTCATTTAATAATGTACAAATTCTGACTTTGTGAGATTAATAGGTGACATGGGAGAAGAGAAATGACTAATGTTTCTGACATTAAGTAATTGCGCCTATAATGACAGCCTGTGTGTGTGTGTGTGTGTGTGTGTGTGTGTGTGTGTGTGTGTGTGTGTGTGTGTGTGTGTGTGTGTGTGTGTGTGTGTGTGTGTGTGTGTGTGTGTGTGTGTGTGGTGCCCTC
The DNA here is from genome assembly GCF_033807715.1 of Cololabis saira. Classification (NCBI taxonomy): domain Eukaryota; kingdom Metazoa; phylum Chordata; class Actinopteri; order Beloniformes; family Belonidae; genus Cololabis; species Cololabis saira. Next base: position 22,345,215 of record NC_084606.1, on the reverse strand, counting down.
TGTCCTGACAAACAAGTTCCTTGTTGGGAAAGAACAGAATGTCATCTGGAGCTCAACGTGAACGTCTCCCACATAAACTGCAGTCATGCACAGTGAACATAATCTTCCCCAAGAAAAGAAAAAAATGTTTTAACTTAATATAATTTTGCGTGGCAAGGTTTATGCACATCAAGGTCTTTTCTCTAACAAGCTGAAGGTGTTTAGACTTGCATGTTTGCCTTGTGTAAACAGGAGGTTAGGTTTGTGGGCTTGTGGAATGAAATACACATGAAAATGGTCTACAAATATACAGCACCTTTTAACTTTAACTGTCTGAAAAGTGTATTTTAATGTGTTTTTCACTAACTTATTTCATTTCATGTCCAAGGACAACTCCACACGTGGAAAGGCTGTGGATCGAGCCACTGATGTTCTGATTGGAAGATGATCACTCAACCACATGAGCCCATCTGCCCCAGTACGCACAGCACAGTAATAAAACAGCACAAGGGCCAAGAATGCCCTCAAGATAAACTTTAGATCTACTGTGAGTCTGAAAAAGAAAAAAAAAGGAAGAGAATAATCGTATATATTCAAAAGATGGCTCAAAAGTAATTTCCACTATGTAGTTTTTTTTTTCCATTTAAGTGCTGCATGAGGCTGTACTTTGAAGCAGTATTTTTTCTCTTCCGATATGGGCTGTGCATATTCCAGACAAAAGCCACCCAAGAGAAACACAAAAGGTTAGGGATGAACAGAGGAGATAGAAAGGAACATTATCTGTGGCTCAAAATCCCTTTAGTTCTCAAGTGGAAGATGGAAATAGACCAAGATTAGTATGCCCTTTTTTTATCATCCTGAGATTTATTATATGTTCCAGGAAGTACAAAGGGAAATAAAAGACAAATGCTTTTTTAAAAGTTCACACCATCTATAATCTATAAGCACAGGAGACTATTTCAATTTCATTTGGAACTTTAGAACAATGTCACAGACCTTGAAGGTATATTCAGGCTTTGGGGGAATAAGAGGTAATTGTATGTGTGTAGGCATGTGTGTGCAAATGTTGACAGGGGACTTGGACAAAAGATTGGATTTGACACTACAGTGTAAAAACTATATATCCATTGCAGCAGGATTGAGCATGACTCAACATATGGATTTCTCTTTGAGTATAAAAACATATCTTGATTGGTTTTTTGTCTTTAAAAACAACCCTGGTGTGTTAAGCACTAACAAACTATTTCATGTGAGTGCAACACTACAAGCATAATGTAGACACAAAATGATTAAATTGGGATCCAAATAAGCAGAACTAGTAAACTAAATGTGAATATCTTAAGCCTTAAACTTTTAAAAATGACCAAAGTGCCTCTGTAAGGCAAGTGTTATAATGGTAAGTGTAAACCGTTTAAACATTAAGGAAGAAAAATATTTTTTTTTTTTCTTTTTTTCATTATTCAAATTTACCAGTCCTCTTTTTAACCACATGGATAGCCAGAAAGAATTAATTTGACCCCAAGAGCAATATCCCCACAACTCCAGCAATGAAGACAAATGATAATTCGTACCCCCTCTGTACATTTCTGGGCTAGTTTGGTAATTACTCTCACAACAGCAGGGCAGCAACAGCGTGGGTGCATTTAGCCCAGCATTTCAATTAAGTATTGGCAAAGTCTAATTTGTCATTTACCAATTAGGAAAAAGGCTGATTTGGCTCACTATTTCATGGCTAAATGGGAACAGAGTTGAGATGCAAACTGCAATCCCTGTTTCCATTCTCTCTTCATTTTTAATTTCACTCTCACCATATTGGGGGGATAGCAGAGCTATGAGCTGCTAATGAAGGCCTGGAGTTTTTATTAAATGTTTTTTCATTCTGTGGTGCCCATCTTTTTCTGCTAACTTAATTCCTAAAGCATTAAATGTATAGGTGTGAGAACTCACACCAACCTCAATAAAACATGTTGTCTACCGCCAACATCTAGGCTGTGATCTGATCAAGGGACTGGAGTACAAGTAACTCAACGTAGACGTACAGTAGTGGTAGCTGCACTTGTGACTTTTGACAGGATGTGTTCATTGTGTTTTGATGTCTTCTTAGAGAGTCATTTGTGGACCCTCGTAAATGTTCAAATGCCAACATCAGCAAAACAGATGGTCATAAACAGTGTGTAAATGTCTCACGGTTTACTACTAGGAGCCATCAGCAGCATCATAGTGATAAAACATGTCAGATGAGGAGAAGAAGGTGGAGAAGAATAAATGGCATTAGGTGTAGTTTAAGGTAAACTCAAATACTTAAGGTAGGTATTGCCTCATAAGCGGTCCTTTGTACTGTGAATCACAATGAATTAACATAGAGACAGAAATGTTGACACATGCTGAATGCTTCAGGCTACCAGAATAACTCATTGGATTCTGCTTTGTACTTGTGCATACTTTATGGGAGGCATTAAAACTACACTGTTCTTCTTGGTGTCTACCCAGCAGCCACAATCTGTTCTTTAAAACCACAACACAAGAAATATTGTTTGGGGACTATGACTTTCTCTGGAATTTCATCTATCCCAATCTATTGAGCAAACTTTAAAATCATAGTGGTCGTAACTGTGATAAAAGTCTGAGGAGGTAGGTCCTCCTCTGGGGACCATCAGAGTAGCCCACCAACACGTGAACGTTGCCATGCTCGGACGTGATCCCCTTTCACATAGAGATTGCGGTATAAAGACCCACTAGAGATTGCTTCTTCATTCTTCCTCCACTGTGCTTTCACAGTGATCCAACGAAGGTGCAATATTCCCTTGCCAGTGTGCACTCTCTACTACTACTACTACTACTACTACTACTACTACTACTACTACCACCGTTTAGCAGACACTTTTATCCAAAGTGACTTACATCTGAGAACAACATCTGAGAGAACTGGTCAGACTGCTGTGAGTCCAACTTGGACACAGGTGCGGCCATGCTAGTGCTGGATTTTTCAATTATTTTTGTATTTTATTTATTCCCTTCCCACCCAACACAACAGTCCCTTTATACAACAAAACTAAAAATGACAATCCAACATCAGGTGAAAGACAGATATACCCCAGACAGGGTTTGCCCAGTAGCTTGTGCCCAAGTCGACTCTCTTTAGGTGAAAGACAGAGACACACCAGACAGCTCACCAGTCCGTAGCAGGGTCACATATAGACAACAAAAAACACACATGCTCATATTCACTCTAGTCTGTTTTAAGGGTTTTCCACTAGGTGATAGCAGTTTAGTACCTCATTTTTCTGTACTTACTTGGCTGGGGTTCTAACCATTCTACAGGTCACTGATTGGCCATTGAGGTGGTACCGAACTGTAATGGAAAACAACTGAGACCGAGGCAAGTCGAGTTTAGCCCTGTTTGACTCTGTAACTACCTTACAAGGTGGACAAGAAAGGATATGGCGATGGAATGAAATGTTGAACCGTTCCACCTCCATGCCATTTACACAACACAGCAGGTCAGAATTAAGGCACTACAGAGGCAGAATGGACTGGCTGTTTGAATGGGGCTTAAGACAGCTTCAGGGTTAGGGGGAAAAAAAAAACGGGACAGATTTTTCATGAAGACAATAAATCAATCTACTCATGTATACCTAGTTTGTATGCAGGTTTTACTCTTATAGCTTTAAAAACTCTCATCATAATCTATGATCTATGCTTAATCCATGTATCATGAAACGTGTATACACTGAGTACTTATTCTGGCTTGTGAAAATGACCATGGTGTCAGATGCTAAACTCCTACCTACCCAGAACATGAAAGCACTTAAGTGCAAATAATACAAATTTCAAAGGAGGACATGGTTGGACACAAAATTGCAATTACCCCAAACTTCCCATCAGTGCCATGTGAAATAACATTACATATGTTATTATCATATTTACCCTGTACAGTCTTTTTAACCCCAACTCCAGGAGGATATCAGCATGATGAATGGTTTAATTAAGGACGTACATCCACATTTTTCCCCTATAAATAAGCAACTTGTTGTTACAAAAGGAGATCAATCCCCCCAGTCAATCCTAGCATATGGTCCCCAATTCCATTGTAAATGTTTGATGGAGCCCCTCCTAGTGTTTGGGAAGGTGTATGTGGAGGGACTGTGAATCATGAATAAAACTCCAGTCGGTGCAGATTAATATATCATCGAACAGGTCCTGCATTTGAGCATATTCATTTGGTGTCTCTGGCAGCAAAACAGTCCCTCTTTTGTAACTAATAGGATTTTTAACACATCAGACATGACTGGAATTGTTCTCTCATCAATCATTTGGATAGTCAGGTGCAGCTAATGGCTCTGAAGCTTGTTTGTCACCGGATGATCTGCCCAGAGGGGGCCACAGCACGGTCCAGATTGGTATGGTTTGTTTTCAGTGTGTTCTCCAGGATTTCACAGGCGGCACTGTTTGCGGCGGCGGAAGACATTCAAGACGACCATGCCCTCAGGGAGTGGGGGTGGGGGAGGAGTTTGGGGTCGGGGGCAATCCTGCAGATGTTTCTTGTCTGTCGACAGGAGGGTGGATTGAGAGGGGGTTGAAGCAGTACTGCAAGGAGCATCTGATGGCACAGAAGAGGGGATCGGTGACCTCTCCTCCCCTCTTACTCGCACCTCCCTCTCCCGACATGTGTCAGTCAGTGCCAGGTCAATATGGTAGCCCAGTGCGCCTGCCGATCTGCCATGTGCTTCCAAGGCAGACGCTGGCAGCGCTGCACAGCACCGCTCACCAGCACGAGTCGTTTTCACCCACTCCACCTGCCAAGTGTGCCCGGGCCACGGGAATGAATGAAACCTTGTGGATAAACAAACGCAGCTGATGAGCACATGGAATCTGATGAGCACATCAGAGACTTCATATTTAAGTAGAATTAGTATGACTGCTGTTCACTGTGTTGTCGTGTTTTCTAAGCTGTCAAAAGCCTACTTCCACATGCCAAACCTTAATACACATATGCAGAGACATAAACACAAACAGACAAGCTTCCACACCCTCGCACAAAAATCTGACCGCTTTCATTTCAATTCCACACACAGACACACACACCCTTTTCATGCCCTGGCTGTTGGCTTTTGCTGCGGCTACCCGCTCACCCCAAACTCACATCAACCAACCACTGCAGTTTATCCTGTTTGTAACACATGGCTGCCCACTGTACATCATGGACCAAAGGGAATGCAACAGAGCCAGGCAGAGAAAAGGGGGTTACGGCAGTCGGATGCAGGGGCGGGCTGGTGGAGAGAAGCAGCATTTGGCTCAGTCTGGTTGGCTTAGTCTGGTTGGCCGTAATTGGCATTCTACTCTTCCAGACGCCCTGCAGTGATGGCGGACAGGATGACTCTGTCCGCCTTTTTGCCTGCCGTCCATGATGTGTGTGTGTGTGTATGAGTGAAAGGAGACACCCACGTTTAGGGGGCATACAACTGGTAACAGAGACACTGACAGTGTCCACTGGGGCTGTGTGAACGGCCAGCCAAGGGGTAATTGTTACAATAAGTGAATGTAGCATCTCATTTGATCATATTATAACATTTACCCTACACTTGCATTATCTTATGCTTCGGCGTATCCCTGGCAACCTCTGTTTTCAAAGTTTTTCTTTTTTTGTGTTTTATTTTTCCTCCTCTCGGGCAAGGTTGAAATAACATTGAAAAGAAAAGACTACTTTTGAATGAATGACAAAGACATACAATCATCTAGTCCTGCGAAGCCTGATATATATAATAATAGGCAGAAAATTCTAGTTTTCTGGAGTTTAAAGTGTTTATTGGAGCTTTAAGGTAATAGAAATCAGTAGACATAATAATTTTTCTGAGAGATTAAACATACAAACAATGTACATCGCAGGATTTCAAAGATATGCAGATTTGGGGGAAACCCAGGAAACCCGTGTCTCCTGGGTATCTTTCAGTTCGCTTGGTTGGTGTATCACAAAACAAGCCATTTTCGTCAAGCCTCCAGTGTCCCTTGGCATCAAGTAAAAGAATCAGTGACTAAAGCATCCTAAGATTTACTAATGACACTTGTGATCAATTGTAATTCACTAGTTGGACTGATGGGGGAACAGCCGGTTTACCCAGAGTAAACAGAAGAAAACCGAAAGAGTTTATAGTCTTGAAATTGGTTATGTTAGACAATCTATTGTGTTGTGACCATGCTCCAAGCAATTATGAATCGTAGAGATAGATGTGAGCGTGACTTCCTCAGTTAAACTTCTCCCTAAAATTCAGTGAATTCCTGACTAATGCTTCAGGTTATGAAAATGAAATATTGGTCATTGGCATTTTTTTCTGGGCTGCGTGCAAACAGCTTATCATAAACTAGGGAATCGTTTTAAAGTATATGCTTTTTATTATGGTAAAAGTGGGATTTTCCCTCAGAAAACAGATGGTGAAAGTAGAGATAGGAAATATCAGGAGCGAGCAGTATGTACTTAAAGTCTCCAACCAAAATCAAACTGGGACATTGCAGTTTTACTTTATGTGATGTATCTTAAGCACTAGTCTGCCAGATGGCCTTGGCTTTCTTATCTTAATGATTTTTAGGAGGTGTCCCGCATTGCCCAAATCCCAGTTAAGCCTGAGTTATACTGGAGGGTTTAACTGGGATTTTTCACATCTGAATATGTGTGAATATGTGTGAATATGTGCGATGTGGATTTTTTTTATCTACTGGATGTTCATGTTCAGCCTAAAATTTAATTTTGAAGTGACATGCAGTACCTGCATGTTTGTCCATTTGTATGTCTGCATCCATATCTGGAAAATACTTAAGTATTTAAAGTGGGTCACCCTGAAGGATGGTGGTGTTACTGTTATACATGTACATGCAGAGAGGCTGTTTACATCCACTTCAAATGTTATAGCTCTACAAGCTCAAGATTATAGTATAGACATACTTTGGAATCCAATAGTGCTGGAGTTGTCGACGGTTTAAAGGCGAGAGTACACCCTGGATAGGTCACCAGTCAATCGATGCTATGGACCAGTCATGAGAAGAAGACCTTGCCTCTGTCCTAAAGACAAACTTCAGGGCCTGAAGATTATGATATAAACATACATGGAACATTTTGGAAGGAGAAGATGAGAGAAGTGTGCAGAATTTCTCCCTTAAAGGAGCTGTATGTAAAAGCAATAATAAAACGAATCATAAAATGACCCCGATATGTCAACAGACATTTAAAAATCATGTTCATTTCAAATACTTATGTCACTGACAACAGCACTCAAGCCAGGATATTCCAGTTTAAAAAGAGGAGTTGCAGCCCTCAACTGATGTTTATGTTGTCATTTTTTGTTTTGGCCTGAAGCTCCACCCTCCACCTATCTCCCAATTACGAAGTCAGTATTGTTTCGGCATCCGGGTTGCCAGCTCGGCTCTAATTATCGCAGCCATGGCAGCCTACGTTCCTGCTGCATTCTGCAGCCTACCTGGCAACCTCTGGTCGGGGGGAGGAGGAGGAGGGTACACGCCGCTCAACAATATTTTGAAAGTGACTGCAGTACCGGTTTTGGCCATTTCTTACAGACGGCTCCTTTAAGTCTTCAATATGGAGAAGTTGTTCATGCTTTGGGTGGTTGGTGATGTAGTAATAATTTCTCGAGTACATGGACGACAAATTAATTTTAAGATCGGCAAATTTTAGAAAAAAGATATTGTTTTATTTTCTTCGGAGTTGAATATGAAAAGATTTTGTCACGTAAACACATATGAAAACCACGATGAATACCTGAAGAAGTAAGTTGATGGTGTTGTAATGACCTTCATTGTTTGTTGAACAAACAGATATGGAAAATCGATAAACAGAATGGCAAGAAATGCAAAACAACCCAGAAATCTCACAGAACTAGAGTTGCTCTAGTCTACTGGAAGGATAAAAAGTTTGTATCGATTTCAGGAGCGTGAACCTTTGCATGACTTACATGCTTATATGTACCAGGTATTGGTGTCCTCCACAATAATAGTGAGCTTTGATATACAGTATACTGTATGTATGTATATATATATATATATATATATATATATATATATATATATATATATTTAATTCACTGTCCAACCTATTTCCAGATTGAGATCAACCTAAATTTACAGAATGTTGAAAAAAAAATAGAAATGAAGTCATCTTGCCAGGTTGAACATTTGTCTTTTTTTAAAGGAGTAAAATAAAAAGGGGACTGGAAACCCGGTGTTAACTAAATTGATTCATCTGCGTACTATCTCTCTATCCCAGCAGCCATCTCCCTCTCCCACTCACACCCACTCATTCTCTCTGTCTCTCTTCACAGAGAGATGTTATCCTGGTCTGACAGCTCCCCTATGAGGGAGAGAAAGACAGAGTGGGAAATAAAGAGTTGAGGCTCAGTTGAATGAATGCCAGGACAAATTGAGTGAACCATTATTGCCTGGCAAAGGTTCGGAGGGGGTTGTTCTAATCAACACCTGTTATGAGTTGGAGGTGGACTAGCCTAATAGCCTAGCCTTATTTATTAGGTTGTCTCTCCTTGCCTTATAATCTTCCTAATAACTCCAAAATGGTTCTTATTTACATGCTGTGACATTTACATTGACCTTGTGTGGAAATAACTACGTAAAATTACTTTGCAAATTAGGCTAAGTGTAGAAATCCACTTCCAGCAGATATGGGTAAGCTGGCAGGGGCATCGTTAGATGAGGCGAGTGGACGTGTAGAGACATGAATCAAACTCTGGGCTGATGGCAAAAAAGCAAATTCCAAAAATGTCGACCTATTCTTTTAAATTAAAAGCTGTAAATTAGAGGGATGACTAGAGTCTTTCCAACACAGACCTGCCCAGAAAATGGTTCTTGCCATCTGCAAAAAAAATCTACAATGACTTGATAAAGTGACCATATAACTAAATGAGTGACATACTGCAATATATAATTTCCTATTGAGGTTTAAGTATTACTGAATTGAACTTAATCTTCTCCTTAAGATGTTGAGTTTGGCTCCATACATTGGCTACAATGGAAATTAAGCAGGACTGTGACTGAGAATGTGGGTACATTTTGAATTAATGCAAACAAAGTCTCAATGTCATAGTAAAAAGAGGTCATGGTGACAAATCTGTGGAGGAAAATAAAAGCGCACCTAAAAATAACATTTTGAAAGCGTAATGGAAACAACTGCTTCTACTACTACTGTCATTTAGCAGACGCTTTCTGGGGGAAAGTCTGACAAAATACAATAAATATCCACAAATGCATTTTTTAAATTAATTCTTTCCACCCTTTGGCTGCAGTCTTATGCCACCATAACTGCAATCTCATAATACTTTACAGGTGGATTTTTGTGTCACAAAAAGAAAATAGTAGATGTATGTTTGAGATGCAGATGGCGGCTTACCCTAACCCTGGTCCCTTTCGATGTTTTCTTCCTTCTTACCATCACCAGACCTTCATTAAAGGAGCATGAGGCAGGATTGAGGCAGGATTTATGAAAAAAATTTGTATACGTTTTAAGTTTTCTAGTAATAATGTCAGATGAAGCGTTCCAAACCAAAAAGAAAGAGCCCTCTAGTGTATCTCTCCGTTGCCTTGAACAGGCTGTGTGCTGCAAAATGTGCTGCAATTCCGGGCCGGAATTTCCGGATGTGAATTGCGGATGTGACGTCACATGACGCTGCATGCGCGTTCTCCACGTTCTCCCGTGCCGGCTTCACTGTTGGCTGCAGTACCCCCGACGGCCGTCGTGGCGAAGGGTGGCGCTAGAGAGTCTCATTTCTTAAAAGGAGCCTCATGCTCCTTTAAGGGGAACCTCATAAAGTCCCATACCATAAATCTAGTTGAATGGATGTAATTTAATTAATAAGTCCTTCAAAGAAAAAGAAAAGGCTAGCCAGCAGCTAGGATGCAATGCCAAGTTAATGTAGAAGCAGGAACTATCAAGATTCAACATATTCAAAGCACAAGTATGATGGCGCATGAACACATTCACTCAAACACACACTCAATCAAAGAATTCATAATAATTCTCACAATTAATTACAGTCCTTGATCATGCTTTTCTGCTTTTTTTTACTCTCCCTTTTTTTTTATTTAACCTTCAGGCAAGCTATTAGCATGGCAACTCAAAAGAAATTCCAATTATTTCTTACATTTGAGGAAATGAAAGTGGCACATTAAACATAGCAAATCAATGTACCTTGTGATTAATGTTTGAATATTTCTGTCACCGGCGACCATGCGATGCAGTACATACATGAATGCAGTAGTCTAGAACAATGCAATGGAAGTTTGCTTGTTTTTTAGGTAAATGTTGAAGTATATCCCCCCCTTTTTCTCTTCCCAAAAGAAAAAAGCATTCTCTGTCTTCAATTGTCTTTAATGACAAGGGAAATAGAAAACCATGGGGTGCTCATAAGTGATTTATCTGGGATTTATGTCATGCACAGAAGCACACTGTATCTTGAGATGTTTGAATTCAATTTAGGTAAAACTGTCTCCTGTGTTTAGTCACTTGTTTATGGGCTCAGCTTAAAGCATAGCTGGCTGTAAGTAAGACATCAATTATAGTGTGATAACATCCCATATATCCAATGGGAACATATCTTTATGGCAGGAAGTTGTATAAATGTTATTCAAGCATTACACTTAAGGGCAGGTCCCCCAACCTTTCTCCAATTTGTGGACTGAGTGTTGTGTGAACGTCAATAAGGTAACAGCATCTGCTGTATGTGCAAACAGAAAAGATGGAACCTTGGTTTTGAAAGGAAACCATTTGTAGGATTACCATTAGTGGTGCGATAATACTTAATATGTTTACAACACCCTCAGAAGGATGTCTGTGGTTGTTTGAATGAAAATCCTAAAATCCCAATTAAATGCTTTTCTGTCACCATCACTTATAATTTACACATTATTTGATACAAGCATGATCGTTTCCTCATTATATAGTGAAAGGCTTTGACTTGTTACATTGAGTCGGGGAAAATATTTTCAGACTCTGCAGCTACAAAAAACATTTTATTCTATTTATTTTCTGAAATTTGTATTATCCTCCTTATTCATTACAATGTTCAGATGCGGTGTCATTTTCACCCATATTGCAGGATGTTACCTGTGTCTCTTTTGGTATTAAGGGTAGACAAAGATGGTTACTGTCTAATAAAGGATTGCAAACAATTCAACTATGTAAAAACTACAGAACTTTATAAATTTTCCGAATAGAGCTGTAAGAGGGTGATGGATTGGGTATTGCACTGTCCTAGCCTTTTTTTCCTCTCTCCTTTCTTTTCTATTTCTGTGCAGTTATTTGCTGGTCTCGTAGTTTGCTTTTGCCAGCTTGCTTTGCAGATAAGCTCAGTAAATAAATTGATATGTGTGATTTGAAACTGTGCCTCGCGTGACTTTGTGTAACTTTTGTTCTAGCTTTAGATTGCATCTCAAGAGATACTTATAGAGCAGGTTACTGGTTTCAAAACAAACTTCCAAGTCTCAGGGTACACAGACCTGTTTCAAATAAGCACCTCACAGGCTTTCATTTGTAGTCAGAGGCCTCAGTAAATTCCCATCTCTTCCCCTACAAAGACAGCACAGAGCAATGGTTGCTCCCTTTGGCCAGAAAAACGGTTTAATCTGTATTGTAAAATGGTGGAGATTGTGCCTTAACTACGATCAATTTTGCAGTGATTAAAAAAAAAGGTAAAGACGGAATGCAAAACATTCCGTCTTTGTACATGAGACTGCATGTACACAGAGGAAAGAAGGCTAGCATGAGACCGCCTGTATGCAAAGAAAAAACTCTGAAATTGGACTAACCACTCCTGAATGTTTGGTCAGAAGGCACATACGGTAATTGCATTTATTTTATTGAATATTTTGTTTTCATACGTGTTTATTTTACTGATAAAATGTGTATTTGTTTTTTCTTTAGTTTTTCACAGTGTTTGTTGGTCATGGCCAGTGACAAGAAGAGTCGGGGATTGCTGTGACAAAAAAAAAAAAAACACTAACCAAAAGCATCAGTTGGAGCGTGCTTTCTCTGGCCCAAACAAAAAACTTTGGGAGCAGTTTTAAATACCAACAAAAAAGACCTAATTTCCTCATAAATTTTAGCAAATAAACTCTGTGGTTAGGGTAACAAATCAAAACATTACAAAGATCAGGATGGAGCTATGCCCAATGTGCTCCCAGAAGTAAGGACAAATGCAATTCCATTTTTTCTTGAAAAAAAAATCTCTCTCTTCTTCATAGCAACATTTTATATCCATGATACAGGTTGTAATTTTGTATGTACTTCTTCCAAGAGCCAATTACATTTATTTTAAGGATATGACTTGTTTAAATGTTAATTGTACTAACAGACGAATGTGATGAATAATGAAATGAAATGACTTATGTCAGTTCTAAAGTGAAGAATTGGAAGAACTCGATGACCGGATGCTAAACACCACACCCTTGGCTGCTTCATCGCGGATGGCTCCTGGCAGATGCAGGTGATCCACCATCCAGGTGAGCCTGAAACCGTTTTCCCATCTCCTCCAGGCCGACCTGGAGAAGATGGGAGCTAGCTGTGATGTCATTTCTGGTGGCGCCAAAGAAACAGCATTTTAAATGAAGATCTGCTCATAAAATGTTATTTTATTTTTCTATTTATTTTTATTTCTTGTGGCCTTTTTTGACAGTACCTGGATAGGAAATGGGGACAGAGAGACAGGTGGAGACACTAAGGCTGGCTGCATGAATTCTGTAGTTTCCATAAACAGGGCACCTGTTCAGCAAGTGAACTACGTGCCCCGGTCAGTACAATCAACAGAACAAAAAAACGTATCATCTTTGGAAAAGTCATCTGATGGCGTTGTATGACATGTCACTTTTATCAGCTGGTGTTACTGAGCTGATAATTGACAATTATCAATTGCCACAACTATATGACTGTGCAACCATAATAACAGAGCAGGAAGACAGGATAGAGGAAGAAAAACACATTTACAACATATTGAACAACTATCAATATCCATAACTGGTAACACGAGCACAACAGTTGAACAGAAAATAAACACAAATAGGGAAAGTAGGCCCACCAGTGTGGTTTTCGTCAATGATGACGAAATCATTTCGTGGACGCCACTTTTTTTCATCACGATAACAAACAGTGACGAGATAAACATGACTCTTTGATGACTAAAACATGACGAGACTTGGGAGTTTTCGTTTGACGAGATGAGAATGGACAAAAATGTTGTGCGATGTGTTCTATGGAGGATTTTTTGTGCCAAAATTAAATAAATAAATACATCATTAATTAATTAATTAAAATGGGAATTAAATATATCATTAATTAATTAAATGTGTCATTAATTAATTAAAATTAGAATGAAATATGTCATTAATTAATTAATTAAAATACAATTCATTTTAAGTAAAAATATATATTTATTATTTCAGCATTTAATTAATTAATGACACATTTAATTAATGATTTTGTGTTACGTGTGAATCATGAAATGTAAAACTGCATTTAATTAATTAGTGACACATTTAATTAATGATTTCGTGTTGCTGAATCATGAAATGTAAATGTAAAACTGTCAGTTTCACTCGTCAAACTCAGTGGGCGGGGCTAACGCGAATCCAGCAGAGGAAGCAGAGGAACTTCCTCTGCTTTACATGCTACATGCTCGGGGTCAGCAGGTCCTGCTTCCACATACTCTGCAAGGTCGAAGATATCGCTCACCAACTCTCTACAAAGTTCACGAAAATCCTCCGAACTCACACCTGCCATGTTTAGAACGAACGGCTTCCCCTTCCACCTCCAGTTTCAGACCAAAGCAGTGGATTCCACTGGATTCGCGTTAGCCCCGCCCACTGAGTTTGACGAGTGAAACTGACAGTTTTACATTTCATGATTCAGCAACACGAAATCATTAATTAAATGTGTCATTAATTAATTAAATGCAGTTTTACATTTCATGATTCACACGTAACACGAAATCATTAATTAAATGTGTCATTAATTAATTAAATGCTGAGATAATAAATATATATTTTTACTTAAAATGAATTGTATTTTAATTAATTAATGACATATTTCATTCTAATTTTAATTAATTAATGACACATTTAATTAATTAATGATATATTTCATTCCCATTTTAATTAATTAATGATGTATTTATTTATTTAATTTTGGCACAAAAAATCCTCCATAGTGTTCATGTATAATCGTGAATAAATTGTTATAAGAAATAAAATTTGCAGTATGTTTGTGAAGATACACGTTTATGCGTGGGCTCTTACAGGCCAATCCTTGCGTTCCGACAGTCCCTGAACGCATCGCAGCTGAGAGCCAGCTGTGCGGCATTAACGTGATTGGAACCAAACTTTTGGGAAGGAAGCGAAATAGGAAAATGGAGAAGAAAAAAAAACTCGATCTGTTGCATTAAAACAAACGTTCAAGGAAAAAAAGGGGGTCTCCCGCACACTGTAAGGTCAAGTGCAAAAAACTTTAATAGGGTAAACAAAAAAGCAACGTTTCGGTCCACAGGACCTTTCTCAAGCAGAGATTTTTTAAAAGAAAGAACATTTCAGGTACATATAGATGGGACAGCCAATCACTGGCTGGGTCAGTGGGGGGTCGCAAGAGGACCTGCAGCTGTAGACCACTAGTGGTGATTGTATTGCAGCTCCGCCCAGGGGTTGTACCTGTAAAATTAATCTCACCTCTGTCAAGACAGGAACACTCACAAGTGTATATTAACACAATAGCGGACAAATAAAGAGTAGAAAAAGTAAAGATACAATGCATGTACTATACCAAGGGAAATAGCCTTGATTATTTTAAGAAACTTACAATAACAGTGCATGGAAAGGAGGATCATAGTCATCGTAAGACCATGCCGGTCATAAAGTTACAGTACATATGTTGATACGGTTTTAAACACAAAAAACCTCACTGTGCATGGATGAAAGAAAGTAGTCATAGTAAGTCCATGCCTGGTATCCTAAAAGTCACATAGAGGTCGGGAGGGGGGTGGTCCAGTAGGGTTTCAATACCTGGTGATAGATGCATGTAATGATGAGCAGAATAAATAAGATCTTTGTTGATCATAAAAGCCGTATACTACTAAGTACAAAATTATAGCATCACATTCAATAAAAATTCATCGTTAAGACCTTTAGGGGATAAAGTCTGTAAGGTGAAGATCCAGAATGCTTCACGTCTCTTCAAAAGGAGGTCATGATCACCTCCACGAGGTGGTGATTTAACCAGTTCAATGCCATAGAATCGCAAGGTTGCGATGTCATGCTTGGCCTCGTTGAAGTGTAAGGCCACTGGTGAGTTTCTGTCCTGTCTGCGGATGGCACTCTTGTGTTCACTGATTCTTACTTTTAATTTTCTGATGGTCTTGCCCACATAGCATAAACCACAGGGGCATTTTAACAAGTAAACGACATGAGTAGAGGCACAAGTGATAACACTTTTTATGGGAAAACTTTTTCCTGTGTGAGGGTGGCAAAAAAATGAAGCTTTGGAGGTGTTGTTACATTGTGCACAACTGCCACAGCGATAATTTCCATTAGGGAGGGGACTCAAGAGAGACAAGAGAGACTCAAGAGAGACTGAGTAGTCTCTCAGTCTCTCTTGAGTCCCCTCCCTAATGGAAATTATCGCTGTGGCAGTTGTGCACAATGTAACAACACCTCCAAAGCTTCATTTTTTTGCCACCCTCACACAGGAAAAAGTTTTCCCATAAAAAGTGTTATCACTTGTGCCTCTACTCATGTCGTTTACTTGTTAAAATGCCCCTGTGGTTTATGCTATGTGGGCAAGACCATCAGAAAATTAAAAGTAAGAATCAGTGAACACAAGAGTGCCATCCGCAGACAGGACAGAAACTCACCAGTGGCCTTACACTTCAACGAGGCCAAGCATGACATCGCAACCTTGCGATTCTATGGCATTGAACTGGTTAAATCACCACCTCGTGGAGGTGATCATGACCTCCTTTTGAAGAGACGTGAAGCATTCTGGATCTTCACCTTACAGACTTTATCCCCTAAAGGTCTTAACGATGAATTTTTATTGAATGTGATGCTATAATTTTGTACTTAGTAGTATACGGCTTTTATGATCAACAAAGATCTTATTTATTCTGCTCATCATTACATGCATCTATCACCAGGTATTGAAACCCTACTGGACCACCCCCCTCCCGACCTCTATGTGACTTTTAGGATACCAGGCATGGACTTACTATGACTACTTTCTTTCATCCATGCACAGTGAGGTTTTTTGTGTTTAAAACCGTATCAACATATGTACTGTAACTTTATGACCGGCATGGTCTTACGATGACTATGATCCTCCTTTCCATGCACTGTTATTGTAAGTTTCTTAAAATAATCAAGGCTATTTCCCTTGGTATAGTACATGCATTGTATCTTTACTTTTTCTACTCTTTATTTGTCCGCTATTGTGTTAATATACACTTGTGAGTGTTCCTGTCTTGACAGAGGTGAGATTAATTTTACAGGTACAACCCCTGGGCGGAGCTGCAATACAATCACCACTAGTGGTCTACAGCTGCAGGTCCTCTTGCGACCCCCCACTGACCCAGCCAGTGATTGGCTGTCCCATCTATATGTACCTGAAATGTTCTTTCTTTTAAAAAATCTCTGCTTGAGAAAGGTCCTGTGGACCGAAACGTTGCTTTTTTGTTTACCCTATTAAAGTTTTTTGCACTTGACCTTACAGTGTGCGGGAGACCCCCTTTTTTTCCTTGATTCACTCCTACCTACTCCTACGCACCTGTTTCACCAAGTCTTTTTTAGGTGTGCATCAGCCTCCAGACCATTAAAACAAACGTTGAAAGAGATGAAAGTGAAGCTGGTTGCTTCTAGTCATCCACTTATTTCCTTTTTTCATCACACCATGATGGCCGCGAGAGCCAACAACGCTGTTGCTGAAGAGGCTCGGCTGCCCGAAACCCGCCAGGAGGAGAGCAGGGCAAAACTTTAAAAGAGGACTAAGCATGTACAAAGTTTCAACGTTACCTCTTTTTCCACGTTACCTGGATTATTTTGTTCGGGCCAAACATGGAGGAGACTGTAAACTGCGGCAGCGCAGAGAAAGACATTGGTGAGTCAGTGTAACCTTTATAAAACATCTCTATAAACTATGTCAGACCGCCGAGTCTATTATAGAGCTAAAAAATGATGTTATAGACGGCTGTGTCTATATTTATCTGAATAGATGTGTAATTTTAGACCAGTCGTGTTTATTTTAAATTTAAGCTGTATCAAAGATGGAACTGATTCAGCGCCATGCAGGAGACGCTCAGAGATCAATGTGTGTGTGTGTGTGTGTGTGTGTGTGTGTGTGTGTGTGTGTGTGTGTGTGTGTGAAAAAAAAAAAAAAGGTAAATCTGTTGAACAAAGTAAGAGATAACTATTTCAGGGTGCACAGAGACATATACTGTACAAATTCCAGCAATTTAAACAAATCTGTAATGGTGACTCGCATTCATTTTCTTCAATTTTATTTTTTGTCTTTCCACAACTGGCCAATTTACCTTATCTCTGGCCAGGTTCTCAAATCCAATAAACACAACCCTCTACTGGCTTTTGTAGTCTCTGTTGAACTCAGCTAGCATTTGACTGTGTGGTGTGCAAAGGCCTTACAATTGGTGAACAAAGACGAGGCTGAAGTCATGGACATCAGAAGCCAAGTGTCCACTGATCACACACTTAAAACAGCCTCTTACGGTACCATATTCCCATAATAATAGTTTATTTCGCTGCTCAATACAAGTAAGAACTAGAAAATTTCACGAAATTTTGACATGGGCATGCCCTACGGCCCATTCGACCCCTCCAGCTGCTTTGGTTTAGGGCTGTAGTGGTTGTGTTCGGGGTGGTTCTATGTCAGTTTGAGGTGTTTACAGTTGTATTGCATTCATTCCTGTGCTCCCAATAGTTATTAAAGGTGTGCGCTTTTTGGCGTCTAGCGCCCCCCACGGTGACACTTTTGACTGAAAAAAGTAATGCCCATCGAGGCAACATGGAGACGCATCTAACGATGTATGCCATGCATGGGTGCACGTTGCGGTTCAGGCTACATTAATGGATAGGTTTTTGTTTCACCGTGGTAAAAAAATCCCATCCGAATGAATGGGGCCATTTGGCATGGATTTTGACATAAAATTTCCTTAAATCCCAGCTTCATGAAATTTGAATATGTTGACGGCCACAGCGTGCCGAGTCGGGGAACATTTGTACGATGTCTCTACGATAATCTGTCGCCTAGCAACAAGCGTCCAAAGTCAAATGGAAATTTAAAAAAAAAATGAAAGGTCAATATCGCAAAAATTTTAATAATTGGCATAATGAGCTTGTACGGCCCGTTAGTGCCAATCGGGCCGAGTGTTTGAAAGTTTGAACGATGTCTCTACGATAAAGTTCGACCGAGCAATAAGCGTCTGAATTTTTGCCTTTTTTTTTGCTTTATGGCATCTAGCGTTGCCACGGTAACACTTTTGACTGAGAAAAGTAATGCCCATCGAGGCACGATGGAGACGCATCCAACGATATATGCCATGCATGGGTGCACATTCCGGTTCGGGCAGCATTAACAGATTGTTTATTCACATGGTCCCCCATACAAATGCATTGGTTTTTGTTGCCATGGTAACAAGCCCCATAGGATAGAATGGGACAATTTAGCTTCAATATCTCCAAAGCTGTAAACGACAGCGTAATGAGACCTCAGTATGGTGTAGTCCACATCAAGCTGAGTCTTTTAACGTTGGAACCAAGTCTCTACGATACTGCGTTGCCGCGCAACAAGCATCCGAAGTTCCGTTAGCATCAAAATGAGAAGAGTGAAATATCTCAAAAACCGTAATAGCTAGCATGACGAGACTAAAATATGTTGCAGTACAAAGCGTCCCGGGTTGGTCAATGTTGTAATGATGTCTGTACGATAAACCGTTGCCTAGCAACAAGCGTCCAAAATAAAAGTGATTTTTTTTTAAAATTGAAAGTTAAATATCGCAAAAACCGTAATAACTAGCATGATGAAGTTGTATGGTCCTTTAAAGACTATCGGGCCGAGTGTTTCAAAGTTTGAACGATGTCTCTACGATAAAGTTCGGCCGAGCAATAAGCGCGGGAATTTTCGCCTTTTTTTTTGCTTTTTGGCAACTAGCGTTGCCACGGTAACCCCTCAATCGAATCACGATGGAGACGCATCCAACGATGTATGCCATGCATGGGTGCACGTTGCGGTTCGGGCCGTATTAACGGACGAAAAAAAGTGCGGAATAATAAGAATAATAATAAAAAAAGGGAAACCTTTCTAGATACTAATTTAACGCCTTCATTTTTCAGGTTTTCTCGGCCGTGTTTCATTTTTTGGGGATTTTTTTTTTCCACAACAGAGCGGGGTCATGCTTTACACCCGCTGGTGCGCAGTGGGACCTTTGCGACTTTAGCATGTTAGCGAAACGCTAGCAACATTGCCTTTTGGGCCATTCTGGACGATTGCAATATGGTCATGCCACTACTTGGCATGCCCATAATTAGTGTTGTTTGATGGGTAGGATGAGGTGTTGTTGAATGGTAAAATTACTATCATAAGGGCCCATCTTGAATTCTCTGTACTGAGACCCAAGCTCCACCACTGGTGACAGAAAAGGTTTGGGGACCACTGGCCTACATCACGTTACAATGCAACACAAGCAGTGGTTTGTGGAGGCAGTAGAAATCCGTGAGCGAGGCCTGAGGCAACGAACCGGAATGAGGTTCATTGCTGCTGTCACAGACCTGGGGCCTCATGTTCAAAACGTGCGTGGATTTCAACGTGAAACCGTGCGTGGAATTTTTACGTACACAAAAAAAAATTACGATGTTCAAAACTGTGCGTACGCCCAAATCCACGCAGGTTCCTTTGAACATCACAATCAACGTGGATTTGAACACACATGCGGGAGCACAACACTGTCTCCCTGTCTCCTCCCTCAAATACATATATATGAAGATAATTATCCATTAAAAACCACTCATCTTAACAAGGAACTTGCAAAAACAAGTAAAACTAATTAAAAAAACATCGGCTGTGAGCTGGAGACAGTCCTGTCAAAAGTTGAGGCCTGAAAAAAATAATTTATTTGGAGGCATTTCTTCCGATTTCAGCTGCATTGCTTTATGGGAATTGTTGCTCCTTGCTTTGTGTTGTGTTCCGTGAAGAGTTGTGGTTGTATTATGATCGTACGGGTTTGTGAATGTTTATGGGCAGCGTTAGTGCATCATTACACTCTCCTTTTCTTGTTTGTATTTTAAGAACCGACACCTGAGGGGTATTCCAAGAAGCGGGTTTTGTGAAAACTCTGAGTTTGTTAAGCCTGAGATGAGGGAAACCCGGAATTTTCAGTTCCAGAAAGCGACGTAACTCAAACTCTGAGTCAGTTACCACGGCAACTGACCCTGTGAACCTAACCTGCTCGCTAGCAAGTTTTCTTCAATAAAGCTTGAGATTCTCTCTGTCTCCTCCCTCAGTGGCGTCAATTCAGCCAATGGGCCTTTACGCAATACGCATCCGTTTTCTGCACCACGAACAGCAAGCGACAGAGTTAGAGAGGAGAAAAAGCGTATCTGACAAACGCAATTTAACTCATTCGAATCACTTTATTCACTATGTCAGTGCAACAATATCACTGGGACATCCGAGTTTAACTTCAAACAGTTAAAGTCCAAATGCAAAAAGGAGAGGGAGGGCGCAGAAGAGAGAGTAAAAAAAAAAAGTCAAATATTTCCCTTAAACAGATTTATAAGAGGGTAGGGTGATTTGATATCTTACCTTAAAATGAACTTGCATAATTAATCCATCAGTGGCTAACAGCCCCGTTAATATCTTCTGCTGCTGGGGCAACATTGGACCCATCACTTGCCTTCTTTTTTTTTTTTTTAAATTGCGTGGTAGTCTGCTTCCTTTTCATTTTTGTAAGTTAGTAACACTGCAGAGTGCGCTAAAAACGAGATTGATAGCGACCACTGTCGTCAGGGACGCTGGGACATCACATTTCAAGATATGAGGGGGGTACAAGTGTTGGGAAAGATAATACCTAGTGAAATCCATCATGTTGTTCTGATATGCATTTGTAGTTATTTTATATGTATTAAGTAATAGAATAAATCAATACAAATAGAGTAATTCCATAAATGTATATTAAAAAAAAAAAAACATTTAAATTTTCCCCTGAAGCCGAGGTGTGGCAGCTGCTGTACCCAATTCACGCCCCTGATCTAAATGACAATAAAATTTCATTCAATACCATTTCACCACTGTTTTCATCTGTAATATTATAAGACAGTGTGCTTAAATGTTAAATGAATACTGCATTCAAACTTACACATTGACTGCAGCAACTTTCTCCCACGCCAATTCTCTCCTTTGCTGCTGCAGCTGTGTTTTTTTTTGTTTTTTTTTCCGAAATATGCTCTCATACTCGCCATACGCACGTATTAACACTTCTAACTCCAGTGGCGTGAAGTATGTGGATCTTCAGATGCAAACTAATGTTTCCTCAAAGGGATTTTGTAAATTGAAATGTTAAATAAAGTTTAAAAGAAAAAGTATGTGGATCTTTTGTTGTCACCGGTTGCCATGGTGAATCGTTGTATCAGGGCTCCATTGATGATGGCTTTTTATTTTCTTCATGCACGCGCTTAACTCGAGGTTAACAAACTCAAAGTTGATTGAACTAACTCGTATCCGCTGTTCTGGAACCGAAAACTCTGAGTTTCCTATCTCAGGGTAAGTCAACTAAGGCCGCGTTCAGACTGCAGGCAAATATCCGATTTTTAGCCCATCCAGATTGAAACTGGATGACTCTTTTGAAGTCTGAACAGTCCCAAACCGCATGATATCCGATTTTTGCAAACCAGATGGAAACCACCTCCGGGAGGTAGTTTCATATCCGATCCTTATCGCATTTGGGCAGATGCGTGTCAGTGTGAACAGCTCCAAACACTCATATCGGATATGACTGTCCCAGACGCTCCAAACCACCCGCCCATTTCCAGTTGTGGAGCTACTCATCCTTTCACAGAGAGCATGTACAATCTCTGATGTCACGTCAAAAACTATTATTTGTAGTTTAAGTGTTGCAAATTCACATTACAAGTCATGTTTTAATAGCAGAAAAAAAGACCGCATTTCCACGTACGGTGCGGGTCGCCGCGTACCCTACGCCGTAGGTCTGCGTTGGTGTAACGCGGAACCATAAATCAGCCTTCAGTCGCGCTGAGAGCCTGAACCTGCAGCCCGTCAGCCCCTCTCCTCCTAGGAGGAGAGGTTATGGAGCGGGGCTGCCAGTTATTCATTGCTGGTTCGTTTTGTTAACTCTGAACTTTGTTGGTTGGTTTGTTAGTTTGCTGGTGGTTTTGTTCTGAACACTTTTCTCTGTTTCTCATTTTGCTGGTACGCCGGGTCCCTCCACCGAGACACAACTTTTGCGGTATGCGTTCATTGTTATGTCTAAAAATGATGCGCAGTGCCGATCCAATCAGAAACGGTACAGATATTTTGGTATTTTTTTTATATATAAAAAAAATACATGACTTCACACAATACACGCGCTGGGTGACGCCTCCGCTCCGACGTCGTTGCTACGGCAACCCGTCAGATCAGTCAATGTGTGGCGCAGTCTGAACAGAGCCAGATCCGATATGGACACTTGCTAAAAACAGTGTGGACAGTCAGCCCTGAAAATCGGATATGAGAAGGAATCAGATATATATCAGATTTAAGTTTTATCTATTTGCCGCCGCTGTAATGCCGCTGTGCGCAGGCACAGATCACCAAAAAACAAACAACTTTATTGAACTCACTTTACGTGACACGGCCCACACTCCCCACCCCCACCTACCCCATAGCTTTCTTCGTATTAGCAGTTGTTTGCCATTTTTCTAGTTTGTTTTATGTGCTGATCAAAATAATGAGAATAAAATATATATCCGATCCCGGGATGCAATGTCCGATTTCGATCAAGTCTGGAACAACATGATCGGGCCCGATTTCCGATCACGTGATCGGGACACCCCGAATTATTTCTGCTGCAAAGTTGGACATTTCAACGTGGGGGTGAGTGGGGCTTGACCTTTTGTGCCCGAAGCCTTTCTCCTTGGTTTTGCTAAGGTACAATGAAAATAATTCCATGTTCCATGTCGAGGTCATTCACAAACAGAACAGGGCAAAATACCTGCCTTCAAAGTGACTCGTCTAATGGCCATTTTTCTCTCATATCCTGACCCTTAATGTCCTTCTGATGGGTAATAGCCATAATTTAAACACAACTGATACTAATGACCTTGGTGCAACACTTCTGGTTTCAGACCAGAATCTGCACTGAAGATCTACATTAGTTTGAGTCAGTAATACTGATATAATCTTTCAAACAGATACAGCTGGCAAATTCCATATTTTTTCTGTCTAGGTTTTATGAAATGTTCAAAGAGAATCATTTCAGTACTGAAAATAATAGGCATATAAACATTTGAGGTACACAAATGTACTATTTGGACAGATTTTCTCACTGGTCCTATGATCCCTGGAGCTATGGCTTTTCAGAGTGGATTTCATGTGGTACTCAAAAGCCACAACATATCTCTTCAACTGGCCTTGCGTGGCCTCTCAATGAACACTACTAAGCCCTTGAAAATGTTATCATGGAATAAAAAAAAAAAACAGAAACAAAGAGCTTTAAATGTGTTTTTTTTGTGAAGTTAAACGAATCAAAGAAAAAACAATATTAACAACTGTATGTTCAGGGAATTTATTTTGTGGAATTATGTCTGTCTGTTTGAATATTAATGGACACATGACTCATTCTTGTGTCAAAATGTGCCTTCCCTACATTCACGTAGTTCACGTCACATCTCATCTGTCTATCTCTGCGTGACAGGTGTGAGAGCAAGAGACCGCGCCCTTGCCTGAAAAGGTAGAAAATAATCTCATTCTCCCCCTGTATCATCCTCTTTCTGCAGTGTGCCAAAGCTGCCCTGTGAGATTCGGGTCAGTTTAGATCTATTGACCCTACACATGCAGTCAGAGTAAGCCTGAGGGCTACTGTGACAGATGTTGTCTGGTGACACACAGAAATGACTTTTTTCCCTTTTTTATTGAGCAGAAAAAATGAAAATGTTCAGAACAAAGCCTATGCAAGCTGTCAATGGGTGAGAGGTGGTAACACACTGGACAGTTTGTAATTAATTCAGCTTAACATTTTTCACTTCAAGCATATTATTGTAACCCTCAGAATTTAAATCTCACTTTTGACACACTTCTGAACTTTCTGTCAGTTTATCTAGTTTTTTGAAGGTCCTATTCAACCCCTCATTCCCATATTTGTGGGTTTCTTTCTCTCCTTACCAGTGTTGTTTAGGTGGTTTTGTGCTGAGCTGCTGATGGGCTGTAAATACCAAGCTCTCAGTGAGACTCATCCAAGTCCTGGGTTCCTTCGCCTTGGTCATTGTTCCAGGGAGATGTGTAGCATTTGTTTGTCTGGCAGTAATGAGGAGACGGAGGCCAAGGGTGTTATCAAGACTGCCCTAATTCATATGCCTCTAACAGACACATGAATACACACAAACATCAACAGCCCTACTCCAGCCAGAGCTGCCCTTCATTACTGCAAGAGTAAATCTCAGTAACCTTCAATAAGGCTAGACACTGGAGAAAAGGTACAGACATGCTTTGCCGGTCATTAGATACCAGCTGACACAGGCATAGACAGACACTGTTACGACACATTCAGACATTTGTACTGTATTAAAAGTTTCAGTGTCAATATGATTTCACCCTTCCCTCACACAAAGATGCTTTCAAATCCCATTGTTATCAATGCTTGGAAGAGTAAGATAGCGCTGTATATGAGGATGCTGAATTAGGTGAGTGAGCGCTTGCCTGGTGGGTCCCTTCACTGATAATTCAGTTATATGGCCGCTATGCAAAAGCAATGGGACTTAATTAAATGTCTCACCTAGAGCAGTGGAGGATCATGTTGCCACTAAATCCGGTTTGAGGTAATGCCACACTTTATTGTGATGATCAGTGCTTCCCTAAGGGTTCAATTACAGTTAAATCTAATTGAAGGGGACCCATGCAACAATACCACCACCTTCCACCTGTCCCCATCCCTTTTTGTTCTTCATAATCAAAATCTCTGGCATTTTAACTAAGTCGGATTATCTTGGGAAGTCTTACTAAAGTCTTATTGTAGACAAGAGACCAACAACTGGTAGCAGAGGTCCACAAACTCATTACCCGAGTTGAAAGTAGAAATGCCCTGACAAGAGTTTCATATCCCGCATTAATTATTCTTGTATTAAGTTAATCATTCCACTAAATCTGTAGCAGAGTGGACTCTTCTTCAGCTTATCAGTTAAATAACTCATGCTAATGTTAAATGCATGTGACAGAAACATGTTCTGATTGATATTTGCTAAGTTACTAAGTACATTGTAAGCAGTTTCCTCAGTAACTAATTCACCTGAGTTACAAAGGAAACTGATATCTTGTGCCCTTCATTATTTTTTTCAAAAGTTTATACATTTGTTTTTGTAACGTATCCAACTAAGATCTATGCGTTGTACCAAAAAACCCCAAAAGTTCCCTTTCCAACCATATTTTTGTAAATAGCATGCACATTTTTAGCAGAAATAGTTTAGCTTTGTGTACTGTGCAAACAGACCTTAAGACATTGAAATGTCAAACAATGGGTGACCCGGTTGGCGTTTTCACTTTATTTCAATGTTGCTGGACATTACTGCTTGACAAATGTTGCATTGACTGTATGGAAAACTGGAAGAAGAAAATTGACAGCAGGGTTATTCTACCATGAAAATGTCTAGTTGTAGCGTCAACCACTATTAGTACTTTGAACACGCTCACCAGGTGCAATGGCCATGGAAGGATAATACCATTTATACATTATGCAGGTTTTTAATGTCCTATTGGTAAAGGTAGAGGGATCATTTTTACCACATGAAATTAAACTGTAGCTCCTAAGACATCAGCGAATGCCTGTTAACGAACTATTTGACATCAAAACAAATGCATTTAACATTTCAAATGAAATTTAAATATTTCTGAAGAAAAAAAAAAGTTACAGGATTTTAAACCCTCAAAATCAGTTAAAAATCCGGGCGTGATTTTTGACTCTGAGCTCACTTTTATTCCTCATATTAAAAACATAACAAAGATCGGTTTTTACCATCTTAAGAACATAGCCAGAGTCCGCCCGTTTCTCTCTCAGGCTAGTACGGAGGTGCTAATGCATGCTTTTATCTCATGTCGTTTAGATCCGTGATTCCCAACCCCCGGTCCCCGGACCGGTACCGGTCCGTAGAGCCGTTACTACCGGGCCGTGAAATGGCTTGTGTTCCGATCATAATTAGGGCTGCAACGATTCGTCGACGTTGTCGACAAAAAAGCGATAATCAAAATTGTCGGCAATTGTCACCAGACGTTTTTTTTCCCAATGGAGTGAGGCGTCTCACTTCACTTTAACTCATACAATCTCTGCGACAGCCGCGCTGCAGGACAGCTCAGCGCAGCCTTTTTTTTTTCTTTTTTTTTTTTGCGTCCCAGCTCAGCTGCGGGTAACAAAACTTCAAATGTTCGGGAGCATTTTAGCCTGGATACGGCGAATAAAAGAAGACTTGCAAGTAGGGTTGCCACCCGTCCCGTAAAATACGGAATTGTCCTTTACTTGAACTAATACGGGACGCGATTTGTCCCGTATTTTCATTAACGCCCCATACACACGTCTGTCACACACACATCAACACTAAATTCATCAATAATAACAAAATAAAACACAGGAAACATTAAGGCCAGCAAAATCTTTGTGGAGGGACAACAGGACCTGCTGCGTCTGTGCCCAGATCTTTCTATGTGCCAGACAGCGGGGAGGACTCAGGCTTCAACTGCAGGTCGGGGTTGGGAATTGGGAATTAAAAGTTTTGTTCCATATTGAACCAATACGGACATTTATTATGCTCTTATTTATTGATGTTATAATATACAGCTGAAGGTCGGAAAATTTGAATATATTGCAAAACGTCATTCGTAGTAAATTTAACTAAAGGTGAAACAAATATATTATTTCCCCACTACATTCAAAGTGAAATATTTCAAGCCTTTATTTGTTATAATTTTGATGATTATGGCTCACAGTTTATGAAAACCCCAAATAAAAAATAAATTAGAGAATATTTTATGAAATCAATAAACAATTCCATCATCAAAATTATAACAAATAAAGGTTAAAAATATCATGCTTTGCATGTAATAAGACTAGGTAATATATTAGTTTCACCTTTTAAGTTGAATTATTGAAATAGATTAACTTTTACACCATATTCTAGTTGAATTATTGAAATAAATTAACTTTTACACCATATTCTAGTTGAATTATTGAAATAAGTTAACTTTTACACCATATTCTAGTTGAATTATTGAAATAGATTAACTTTTACACCATATTCTAGTTGAATTATTGAAATAAGTTAACTTTTACACCATATTCTTCACCTGAAGCGTTTTTTTGTCATATAATTTCATCCAAAACTTGTATAAATCGAAATGTGTTTCTTTGAGTGGCAGCCCTGTCATGGCTTGGCGGACAATAAGTTCTGGTACCCGACCAGACTGAACAGCGCCATGCACAGGTGCTGCAGGTTAGGTTCAGTCTGCTGCAGAGATGAGCGGACCTCAGCAAACCTCCATGAGTCGTTTCTTTACTAGTTGTTCGAGTAAAAGAAATAGTGATGAACAGGTGGAAAATCCTACCAAAAAGAAAAGCAAAAGCTTTAATCGCAAGTACGACATTATGTATATAAAATACGGATTTGTTGCAATTGGCGATTTGGAGGCGCCAAACCCACTATGTATTTTATGTGGAGAAACGCTCGCCAACGAAGCAATGAAGCCATCCAAGCTTCAAAGACACTTAAATACAAAACATCCTTCTCTCAAAGACAAACCAGTGGATTTTTTCGAAAGGAAAAAACGTGACTTAGATTTGCAGAAGCAAGTTTTAAAGGCCACAACATCAGCTAACGTCGCTGCAATGAGGGCTTCATATCTCGTTGCTCACCGGATTGCAAAAGCTAAAAAGCCCTTTACAATTGGAGAGGAGCTAATACTGCCCGCTGCAAAAGACATCTGCCTCGAACTTTTGGGGGAAAAAACAGCTGGCAAAATGTTGCAGCGGTCTGGTAATTGAAATAGGCTGTTATTTTCGTAAAATGAGTCGCCACCTGTTGGTGGATAAATATATGCACCTGAAACCATTGTAAAGTTAGTAAAACAATGATAGCCTACATTTTAAAATGCATTGTTTTTTTCTAAAATGTTTATTAAAATTGACATAAATTGTCAACCGGTCCCTGAGCTTTTTGTTTATACTTCTGCTGGTCCTTGGCACAAAAAAGGTTGGGAACCCCTGGTTTAGATTACTGTAACGCCCTGCTCTCTGGTCTTCCCAAAAAGAACATGTACAATCTACAATTATTACAGAACTCAGCCGCACGCGTGCTGACGAGGACCAGAGGGCGGGAGCACATTACACCTGTTTTAAAATCGCTGCATTGGCTCCCCGTGCGCTTCAGGATCGATTTTAAGGTTCTTTTACTGGTTTCTAAGTGTCTTAATGGTCTTGGGCCTTCTTATTTGTCTGCACTACTTTTACCCTATCGACCCTCACGGACCCTGAGGTCCTCCGGTGCTGGCCTTTTAACCATACCAAAAGTTAGAACTAGGACAAACGGGGAGGCGGCATTCAGTTTTTATGGTCCCCGATTGTGGAACAGCCTCCCGGAGAACCTCAGGGCCGCAGAGACTGTTGATGTTTTTAAAAAGAGGCTCAAGACCCATCTCTTTAATCAGGCTTTTAACTGACTCATTTAACTCTTTTAAATTTCTTATGCTCACCCTTATTTTTATTGGATCTTACTGCTCTGTTTTATATTTAGTTTATCCTTTTTTATCATATTTTATTTCTGTTTAATTTCATGTTTTATCTAAATATTTTAGTCGTTATTTATGGTCTATTTTATACATTCTACTGTCTTATTCTTTTAGTTTTTAATGTCTTGCTTTTTAGACATACTTTTAGGATTTTACGTTATGTTACACTTTTTTAAACTCTATTAGTGTATGTTATCCTGCTTTCTTGCAGCTTTCATCTCCAGTGTTTCCTCATGGGGAGCCTCCATGCTGGGAGTGACTCTGGCCTGCAGGGGGGGTCGTCCTGGAGGTGGTTCTGGCCTGGATGGTTGTGGAGCTCTGCACCGCGGCTTCCCCGCTGTGGTGTGGACTCCTCTATCCGTCCGGGTCGGGATGGTCTCTGTGCCCCCCCCCCCCCCTTGTAGCTGCGGGCTATGAGACCTCCTGGCGTGGACGGCTCCCTGTTACCGTTTCCTCACCTGGATCC
The DNA here is from genome assembly GCF_033807715.1 of Cololabis saira. NCBI lineage: Eukaryota > Metazoa > Chordata > Actinopteri > Beloniformes > Belonidae > Cololabis > Cololabis saira. The sequence goes on along the minus strand of NC_084606.1, from coordinate 22,315,735 downwards.
TCTGTGCCTAGCCATGTCTACACCATGTGTCTGCGTGTGTGTCTGTGTGTATAACCTAGGTGAATTGTAGTGTGCTTGTGTCTGCGAGGATGGGGGAGGGGGGGCATTAATAAGTTTTATGTTTATTTGTTTTATGTTAAGCACTTTGTGTTGCATTATGTGTATGAGAAGTGCTATACAAATAAAGTTTGATTTGATTTGAAAATAAATAAAATTAAAGCTGCAAGCAGCGATGAACGGGCCCTCGCACTCACAGCCACCGCCCCCCATAAGCATATCAGACATGACACCACCCACGACTTCCTATGTCAAACCATTCAAAAGTTATAGCAGAAAAAAGGGACAACCAATCAGAAGAAGGGGCGGGGCTAATTCAAGCCAATGAAGGTCAAGGACTCCATACAGAGTCTGATGACACCACCCACAACTCTCTATGTCAAACCATTCAAAAGTTATAGCAGGAAATAGGGACAACCAATCAAAAGAAGGGGTGGGGCTAATTTTCACTAATTATGGTCAAGGACTCAATACCGAGTCCCATGACACCACCCACGACTCTTTATGTCATACCATTCAAAAGTTATGGCAGAGAAAAGTTTTCCAGGTGGCGCTGTTGAGCCATTTTGCCACGCCCATTAATGCAAACCATGAAATATCACATTTATTGCCAGGCCTGGCTTGCATGCAAAATTTGATGACTTTTGGAGAACTATCAAATATGGAACAATCAGATGAAGGGGGGCGCGCTTTTTGGCGTCTAGCGTCGCCACGGTAACACTTTTGAAAGAGAAAAGTAATGCGTGTAGTCGCTGGGTGGAGACGCACATTTTGATGTCTAACACACCTGGGTGCACGTTACGGTTTGGGCGGTATTAATTGCCGAAGGAATGGCATAAATTGCGCCAAAATTACACAATTATGTCAAAATGGCCGACATCCTGTTCGGTTTCGGCCATGGCGCCAAGAGACTTTTCTTTAAGTTGCGACATGATACAGGTGTGTACCGATTTTCGTGCATGTACGTCAAACCGTATTGTGGGGCTTGAGGCACAAAGTTTTCCAGGTGGCGCTGTTGAGCCATTTTGCCACGCCCATTAATGCAAACCATTAAATATCAAATTTATCGCCAGGCCTGGCTTGCATGCCAAATTTGGTGCCTTTTGGGGAACTATCAAATATGGACCAATCAGATGAAAGGGGGGCGCGCTTTTTGGCGTCTAGCGTCGCCACGGTAACACTTTTGAAAGAGAAAAGTAATGCGCGTAGTCGCAGGATTGAGACGCATATTTTGATGTATAACACACCTGGGTGCACGTTACGGTTCGGGCCGTATTAATTCTCGAAGGAATGGCATATATTGCTCCAAAATTACGTGATTAATTCAGAATGTTCAAAATGGCCGACTTCCTGTTCGGTTTCGGCCATAGCTCCAAGAGACTTTTCTTTAAGTTGCGACATGATACAGGTGTGTACCGATTTTCGTTCATGTACGTCAAACCGCATTATGGGGCTTGAGGCGCAAAGTTTTTTCTGTCTGAACGAATCAGATGAAGGGTGGGCGCGCTTTTTGGCGTCTAGCGTCGCCACGGTAACGCTTTTGAAAGAGAAAAGTAATGCGTGTTGTCGCAGGATGGAGACGCACATTTTGATGTATAACACACTTGGGGGCACGTTACGGTTCGGGCCGTATTAACTGCCGAAGGAATGGCATAAATTGCGCCAAAGTGACACGATTAATTCAAAATGGCCGACTTCCTGTTCGGTTTCAGCCATGTCGCCAAGAGACTTTTCTTTAAGTTGTGTACTGATACAGGTGTGTAGCGATTTTCGTGCATGTACGTCAAACCGTATTGTGGGGCTTGAGGCACAAAGTTTTCCGGGGGGCGCTGTTGAGCCATTTTGGCACGCCCATTAATGTAAACCATTAAATATCAAATTTTTCGCCAGGCCTGACTTGCATGCAAAATTTGGTGACTTTTTGGGCACGTTTAGGGGGGCAAAAAGGCCCTCCTTTCGTCAGAAGAAAGAAAGAAAGAAAGAAAGAAAGAAAAATTCCTACAGATACAATAGGGCCTTCGCACTGAAGGTGCTCGGGCCCTAATAATAAATGAAATGCCTAATGTATTGATAGTGGTATAAAAATAAACTTTTGATTAGAAAACAAAAACAAGAAACATTTCCTGTCTGTAATTCTATATATCAGAGATCAAGGGGTTAAATTCTGTCTACTTTGAAATGAAAATTTACCCCCGCCTCCCAAGAAAATATCTCCTTTTATCACTGAATCTCCAACCCATTATTTTGTTGTCCCATGGAGAGAAATTGATTTTCATGTTCACTGCAGGGATTCCACACATTTCAGTTTTAATTCATCAAGCTCAATCGGTATACTTTATAGGGGCTAGGGCTCAAGCTGCAATTTTTCAATAAGACAAACAAAAGTGTGCAATATATTTTCATCATTGCAAACACACACGTACATTCCTGTACATAATAAGGACACTCTTACTCCGCATTTATGTACAAAATTCCATCTTCATTGGACTTGCAAGTTCTATTAATATAGTTAGAAAATGTTTGCAATTTTTTCAACATTACAATTGCCTGGCCTATACGTTTTGGCAAAAATATACATATAAAAATGCAGCAGAAAATTGCATCCACAAAAGACTAAGCGATAAAAACATTGCCAGCATTAGATCACAGGAAATTCTTTAATAATGCCATAGCAATTGCAGTACAGGGATTATACCATTCATGAGATGGAATCTTTCCCAACTCCACATTAAAGATCCAGTCTTAATGGGTCATTAAGAAATGTATGCAGACCTTTGCTGCTTTCAAAATGATGTGATATGTACTGTATACTGGTCTCAAGATCATTGTTAGTACGCAGGATGCCACCATGGAAACAAAAATGCTATAGCACTAACTGAAGCCAGTCATGTGACTTGCTTTGACTCCCAACTTAGTGGCGCTTTTCATTATGGGATGTGGGATGTAAGATAGCCTGGTCAGCTGCACACTTGAAATTTTCCCAGAAGTACCAAACAATACGAGTATGTTTTGGATGCTGCAGAAAAATACATGCAGTGCAATTGTGCGCATCCTGCATAGTATTTATAAGAAGAAAAAAGAAGTATGCACTTGTATTGTATATGGTTTTAAGAAGGCCCTCGATGGCAAGCTGATGGTGATTAATTTACTTGAATTGGGGCAGGGAAACATCCAAAACATGCAAAGCAGTGGCTACCAAAGACGGAGACTGAGAAACACAGGAGAAATAAATTGTCCCAGAAAACCATGAAAGGTTGTAAGTTTAACCTAAAACTGTTGCAAGCTTCAAGTCTTTGCAGTAACAAGTCAGTACAGCTCAGGACACACAAAATAAAAATGGCACAAACTCAAAAATAATAACAATAAGGATGTATTTTCTAGCCGCATTACCCAAGAAAAACACACTCTCAAATTTTATATTACATTTCATATTACTTCAATTATCTTAGAGATGTTACACAAGAGCACTTTAAACCTAGTTTATACAAAAATGTTGTCTTTTTTTTGAGGAGTTTTCTTTTCATCTGTTTCTTTGTTGGCCATTATTTGTCTCCAAGAAGGTAGCCGAATCCCCACAGCGTGATTGTGTAAGAAGATTTGTCTTGGTGCAGCTTGAATAATAATAAAGTGCACATACGGTCCAAAACAAAAAGAATATTTCTAAGTGATTCATAAGGATTTTTTCCAAGGGAATTTACATAGTCCTCTGAGTTTTCTTTCTCTTTGTCTCCCTGTGTGTGCACTCCTGTAGTGCTAATCAAAACTGACAGGTCCTGCTTTCCAGATCCCTCCACTCAAGCATGCGTTCCCATCTTCATTACATCCATTGTAGACCATATCAGGTTAAACAAATACACATTAACTAGTGCACCGAAGAGATACGGCAAGGAAATGTAATGAGACAAAGCACTGAGATCGTAACATCTCTCTCCCTGGAGACTGATATGAAATTGAACATGATTAACAAAAGGCTTTCAATTAATTGTCAGCCTCTTTGTTCAGCTCAGAGTTGTAACTGGAAGAGACTTTTGATTTAAAAGGAAACAAAAGATACATAATAGGCAGCTTTTTTCCATTCTGCTCCTTTTGAAAGACAAGATATAATCCAACATTACCAGGAATAGCCTGGGATTTGGGCACCATCCACTCATCATTTTCCTGTTCACTTTAATCACTATTTCTAGCCGGGGGGGGTCAATGTAGCCACTTTACAGTAATCATTCATATAGTGTGTGTTGTTTTTTTGTTTTTTTTTTCATTTGCAAACCATGTACAGTGAGTGATGAGTGAGAAAAGCATTCCTAAAGGCAGGAGCTGGTTTTCCTGTTGCTCTAAGACTTGTTGTGTAGATTTGTTTTGAAATTTGTAATTAAGTAATGTAAGAGTGACAATAACCTGACCTGGGGAATCCAAGCAGCATCCTTAAAAATGTTTTAGACATCTGCCAATACACCAAAAAAAACACACATGCACTCCCTGTCAGACAGGACTTTCTATCTGCAACATAAAACCATGGAAATAATTTGATTGTAATGTCCAGGGAAAATAAATCATATTGATTTGAGCCTTAGTTTAGGGAGCTGAGATGTATTTTGGTGCTGACCCTTTTCCCCATTTACTCTCTGTTCAAGTACTCCCTTCTTCTAACTGTGGTGTGCCGGCCAAATGCATATTTTAGTTAATGCGCTGTCCACTGAAAACATCCAAATCAATATTAAATGTAAATTTTGTCAGAGATTTGGAGCCTGGGAAACAGTTTCTTAAGATATATATAGTGTACACAACCTATAACCCTGATTTGAGTCTACTCCAATCATGGCAATTAATGAAAGCTAATCCTTTTAACTGCACATTAATCATTCTGGCTCTTTTATTTACAGACTTTGAGCAGAGCAATGTCATGTCCTAGCCATCCATGCTACATAGTTATGTTTGAAATAATCACTATAATCTGGTTTTCTGGGAAATGCAATCAATGAGTTGTACTATTCAGTTCTTAGAAAAAAGAGAAAATCTCCATAGATAGAGGACTGTCCTTAGTGGATTATTGAAGCTACAGTATGTTTGCACTTTCTGGGGCTTACGACTGTAATTTGCACCGATGAGTGTATAATGGAGGAATTCATTATTGTTGCATGTTTTCTAAATAACGTTCTCATAATGCTTTTGGGGATACCAGAATTAAGGATAATGCTGCAGTGGAGTGAATGAGATCACTGCAGACTTATCTTTTAGTAGTGTTTTTCGCTTGTTTGTGTGTTTAAAAAAAGCCATGCGGAATTGGCCGGTGGCTAAATTACAACTGCTACTGCGTACTCGGGAAAACTTTCACAAAAGTTTCTTTTTGTAATTAAAGGGGCTTAAAAGGATTTCTTTTATCACTGAGTAAACCATTTTGTGCATAATCACACCCACCGTCAGGATCATTTCCTCTCACCTGCCTCAAATATGTTGGATGATATTAAATGCAATGTTTATTACTATTTCCTTATAATTTTTTCACTAATTGAGATTATCTTGAAGTAATTTCGATGAGCATCTAAAGACGTTAATGCCATGATGCCAAATGCAAAGTCACCACACCACAATATCATTGTGATAATTAAAATCTACAAGAAAGAGACATTAAAATAAGCTTATACTTTCAAAGTCAAACATAGCCAATCATAAGTTGAAATCTCATGATTGTGACAAGCCTATTATTAACTGTTTTTGGATGTTTGGTTGTGACAGAAAAAAATAATAAATCTGGAACTAGTCACACTATCAATAAATATGCGAACACATTTGTTAAATTCAGTTACAATCAGTGTAAATATAAGTAGCTTTTTATACTTTTCTTTCAGGTCAAGCATGCTCGACGCTCCAGTGGTTCTCTTTTAAACATATAATCATCAAAATGGTTTAGTCAGACTGTTCTGTATCTTGTTGTGCTATAAAATTTGTTTTGCGCTTTGATCGGTGACCATTGTGCAATGAGACAGCTAGCCTCACCCACTAGACCACAGCCTCTTTACTTTGATGATAATCCATTCTTTAATTCCCTTTCGTTAGTTCCTCTGCTGCCAGTCCAACAAAGGCTTGACTGTTGTCAGTACTGAAACCACACGACTCAAAATAATGAATGGCCGAGCAACAGATAATTTGCTTGAAAGTCACCACTAGTTAGTTAGTATTGAATACATATTTTAGATTACAGGGGAAGCATCTTTAAGCATCAAGAAAAGAACTCCAGTTGCCTTCTACTCAAGAGTTTTTAGAGTTAAACATGATCACAATGACTGAGAATCTACACCAGATTGAAATTTATGTTCACTAGAACACAAGTTATTTTAGGATTCCCTGAATGTGTGTACTATCTAATGACTTGTTTTTCCGTATTTTCAAATGCTGTTATCCTCAGCCTAAGTACGGTTATACCAAGTAAAAGGCCAGCCACTTCTGGTTATCTCCCCCAAAGTTCTTCTTTCCTGTTTAGCATAACACTGCAGAGAGCGTTAGTTGCATTTGGACACTGGTCTTCTTTTGTCTTGAATGGCTCAATTTCCCATTCCCCACACTTGAACCATTCACCCCACTGGAGGGGAACAGATGACTAAACTTCAAAAGGCGACTAATGCACTCTATTATTTTCTATATGGTTTGTCGGTGTGTAAATTGTAAATCTTCAGTGAGAAATAAAGGTCAGAACTGCATCAACTCTCAAATGTGAAGAAGAAAAAAACACATCTATTAACAGATTATCTTCTGCCAAACCATGTAGTGACAGCACTGAGTTTTTTTTTTTTTTTTTTACACGAAGGTTGTCCATCTGTGTCCAATACAAGATGCATTCCGTTTTGTGTACTCTCGATGAACTTATAGCATAGTGAGTGATATTTGTGTGGGTTGGGAAGACGGACACAGTCTCTGAGCAGATGGCCCCACTTCAGCGCAGCAACGGGGTGACTAGTGGGGGAAAATGGGAAGTCCAGCAGGCTCGGAGACCCCACAAGTCTGTGGCATTGGCTACCATCGCATGTATCAAAACACACTTGCAATCCCTTGTCTTGCTGACAAAAGTGAGAAACCTCACACCGAATCTCAGCGGATGCAAAACAGGTGGTGAGGAGAATGGAGGGGACACGAGAAGAGAAAGGAGGAGAAAAAACAGGAGGGGGAGGAGCAGCTGAAAGTGAATAAGATGCTTGCATACAAAATCCTGGCAAAACATTAAAGTTGGCAGCGTGTAACTGCTCTGTGGCCTAACGGCAGTTTGGCTGCTCCGAAGACTGGCAAGTGCTCAGCTCACTCCCCAAAGGTGACAGCAGGCACACAGGCCAGGTGGAGCAATGACATTCCTGTCAGACGTCCCACTTCAAAATATAAGTTTGAAGAGAAATTGACTTTGTCATTTTGTTTCTCACTGACGCGTATGGTCTGGGGTTTTCTGCTGGGTTTCAGTTTTCCTGTGTTCTGTGCGTACTCTGTTCAGTTGGAAGTCTCAATGTTTCTTGGTATATTCAAGTGTTTTCCTGGGTGTGTCACTTCCTTTGTGTTTTCAGTCTTGTCAATACTCGTGTTTCATTACTTTGTCCGTAACCGTTTATACATTACGCTATTTTCCTTCTGTCCTTGCTGGTTATCCTTATGTCTCTGCTTGTGCTTTCTGGTCGTTTTCAGTCCCAAGGTTTTTGAAGTTGTCGGTAAGATTTATTTATTTTTTATTTTTTATTTTTTTGGTCATCATGCCCTGGCAGCATTTTTTTTTATATTTTATTTTTAGATAACTTTTTTAGATTACTCGTGGCTTCATCTGGGGGCTTTGGAAATCCCCCCCCCCCCCCCCGTACTGCATGGCACCATGTTACAAATGTACAGACGAAGGAGGCTTGAAAGCCAGCTGGAAAACAGCCACTTTATTTCATTACAGTTAAGCTTATGCTAAGGTTTTTTGCACAATAGTTGTCCGTATCGCTTTGATTCACTGTGACTGGAAAAAACAGAAGCTAAACAAAAGTATCAACTAGCACTCTGGGGGGTATTGCACCGCGGCGAAATGGAGTGACGGAGAAGTCCGAAGGATTCATGGACGGCGTCTTCGTTGTTTTAACGCAGAACCTTAATTCAGGCTTAAGCCGAACCATGCCATACCAGCTTGGAAGCTTTCAGGGATATGTTCTGAGTTTTGTCCTCGGACTCTTCCAGGCCAAACCACAACCCACGTGGTCTGGTTAGTCAAATAAACAGCACAACAAAATATGTTCTGTTTAAAATGTTAATGACTATGCTCTTCTAGAGCTTTACTCACACCTCAGAAGCTATGCTCAGAAGACAAGTCGAAGCACACCGCAGCAAAAGTGATATAGCAAGCCGCTGGCTGTTCCCTTCATCTATCAAAAGACCTTGGTCATAATTTGGTACAAAAAATATTTTTGCTGTGAAGTTGGACATTTAACATGGGGGTCATGGGAGATTGACTTGCTTGTGGAGACAACCCCTTGTGGTCTGTGGAGGAACTGCCATCTTGGAACTGCAGTTCTGCTTTTGGATTCGGCCTGGATGTTGGAATGTTGCCATTTGGTCGGGATTGTAAATATCGTCCAATTTAAACATATTTGCTTTTGAAGCCACACATTGATATGAACTTTCTTCTTTGTATATGTAGCCAGGTTGTAGATGTCTTTTCAGTGTTTGCCTGGCAGCAACATGATGTGGCACAAATGCTCCCAAATTACTTTATTTGATGGAAAGATGGAGCGTGGGCAATGGAAGAACCCATTGAATTTTTATCCAGACCTAAATCATATTTTTAAAAACAAAAAGAATAACCACCTGTTCTAATTTTCAGTATATGAAATATTGAAATTTCGTATATGATGTTAGAGACACAAAGTGTTCTTTGACATTGATGCCTCCATGCAATGATTGGATGCAAATTCTATGTACATTTCAAACGCTTTGTCAGTGGGTTGACAAAGTAGGGCTGGGCGATATGGCAAAAAAGTGATCACAATTTTTTTTCCCATATTGAATGATCTCGATTTTTAATCACGATTTTTTTAAATCAGAAGATCCCCCCTCCCTTCTGGAATAAAATAGAAAGAAACCAGAGATTAGTTTTTTTTATTAACAAATAAAGCAAATGGCATGTTTTAACAAGAGCCATATAGAAAATGGCTCAACAAACAGGTAGTTTTAAGCAGTTTAAAAAAGTTTCAAGTAGTTTTAGCAGACAAAAAAATGTTTCATGATCATTTAAAATGTAAACCAACCAAAAAAGTGCAAGTGAGTGAACTGTAAAACCTGCAGAACTGTGAACAAAAACAGTGCACAGAATATCAAGCCACTAATATTGTTCACTCAAAATCTTAACAAGAATATTTGTCTTATTTCTAGTTAAAATGTCTTATTTTAGTAAAAAAAAATCTCATTAGACTTAAAACAAGACTCATCACTGGAAAAAACATACATTTTCACTTGTTTCAAGTAGATTTTCACTTAAAATAAGTAGAAAAATCTGCCAGTGGAACAAGATTTTTTTGCTTGTAATGAGAAGATAAATCTTGTTCCACTGGCAGATTTTTCTACTTATTGCAAGTGAAAATTTACTTGAAACAGATGAAAAAAGTTATTTTTCTGCTGTTATTTTTCTGGTGATGACTCTAAATGTTGAAATAGCAGTAAAACCACATTCATTTTTATTTCAGGGGGGATGATTTTGACCGTTTTTATTTCAGGAGGGGTGGGGGGGGGGGATTTTGATTTTGATGGACAGCTTTCAGCAGAGGTTTCAGAGCTGCTGGTGTCCGGGATCCCCTCAGCTTCTTGTATTCCCCAAATCCTTGAATACTTCTCCTCCTCTCCACTTTTAAAGAAAGATTAAAATATCTTCTTCTTCGCGTTCTTTCTATTGCTTTCTGGCACACTCTCGACTCCCGGGACCTCCGTAAACTGATTTATGGTTCCGCGGTACACCAACGCAGACCCTACGCCGTATGCTACGCGGCGATGTGCACGTACGTTGCGCGTCGCCGCGTACCATACGGCGATGGCTCTGCGTCGATTTAGCGTGGGACCATAAATCAGGCTTTACGAGTGATGAGTGGCGTTGCGACGCCACTGTCTCAAGGAGAGAACAGAGAACTGTGAGCTCATGAGAAGTCCCGGTACGCCAGAGGCTAACATTGAGAAGTGGGGGTACTCCGTACCGCTGCGTGCCGGCCCACTTAAAGCACTGCCTAAAGCTTGAATTATGGTTCCGCCTTAAATCGACGCAGAGCTCTGCGTTGTTGTAACGCGGAGCAATAAATCAGCCTTCACCCGGTACATACATAGGTTCCTCTAAACATCTGTCCCCGCTACAGTTTTAACTAAAAGAAAATGTGCTCCTATGGTCATGCAACTTGCCGCGGCATGTCATGCGCATGATCAATTAATGCAGACAGCGCTGTGCCAGGAAAGCGGGTTGTGATTGGTTGTCGTGCACTTTGCTGCAGCATGTTTTGCACGTGATCGAGAAAGTATACCCACAGCTGATCACCGTGATCGAACTTAATTTGATCGCGATCACAAATCGAGATCGTATAATCGCCCAGCCCTATGACAAAGTATTTGAAAATAAAACACTGGACCTAAGATACTGCTCACAGGGGCATTGGACATAATGGCCTATTGCACTCAGAGTGTTTTACAAGGGTAATGCTTCAAAGTAGAGCATATTTTGTGATCTGTTGAACATAACTTTTTTTTTTTCAAGTGGAGGTACTTCAGGGGTTATTAAAACATGAAAGAGCCTAGAGTATCTAAAGAACTTTGATAAACATGAAAATTAAATTGCATGTGTATTCAGTGAGCAAACTCAGGGGGCATAAAAACGTGCATATATATTTTGTGTGTATGTGTGTATATATTAGGGCTGGGGATCGATTCAAATGTCAAGATTCGATTCTTAGGATTCAGAATCAATAGCACGATTTGATCCGCTTCGATTCCGTTAGTGTTATTAAAACTGTTTTTTGAGCCTTTGTCTGAATTATATGACTGTGTAGTTATACAACATATTAATAGTATTATATTGAGATTCAACAGCAAGTATTGGCAGCTAATGATGCTGTAAGGACCATCGCCCTCCCAGTATGCTGATATAATTGCTTTCAGAAACATCGTGTGGGGCAGAATTATCAAACAGATCCAGGGCAGCAAATTGGTTTCATTTTTTCCCACATTCCGTATTAATTTTTTCCAGTTTGTGTTTTTCGGTTTTTAATTTTTGAGAATGGGGTTTTTAGCATTTTATACAAATGTAACCCCAAGACGATATATAAAGTAATGAAATGTAGACAATTTATGCGACAGAAAACTTAAATATTTTCATACTTTTAAACATATTTAAAACATGGCAGTTATTCTCGTGTCCAACAAAACATTCCTTTTTTGGGCATAAACAAAAAAAATATCCAAAAGTTATTTGTATGAAAGAAATAACTCAAATAGGCCTTTCAATACCCATTTAAAGTGCAAAAAAAGAAAGAAATTGCAACAGCTCATGCAGTAAACACTGCACATAATACTGCAGTAAATGCAGTATTATGTCGACTGCGTAATAGCTTCAGCTAGTGAGTCAAACATTAGGTGCAAACACTTTTACTGTTACGCGTTGCATCCAAATAAGCTTGCCGCTGAGTATGAGAGAGGTCTTTATCAGAGTTTGCCACAGAGAATAGACTTTAAAACTGCATCATGCCAGACTGGCCTTAGCAAATTTTGTCTTTAAATGTGAATTTCATCCTAGTCAAATATATTCTCTTTACACACACACATAACCACACAGACATACACATAACCACACAGACATATACATACACACAAACCACACAGGTGTGTGTGTGTGTGTGTGTGTGTGTGTGTGTGTGTGTGTGTGTGTGTGTGTGTGTGTGTGTGTGTGTGTGTGTGTGTGTGTGTGTGTGTGTGTGTGTGTGTGTGTGTGTGTGTGTGTGTGTGTGTGTGTGTGTAAAAAAATAGGTAAATCTATGTTGAACAAAGTAAGAGATAACCATTTCAGGGTGCACAGAGGCATATACTGTACAAATTACAGCAATTTAAACAAATCTGTAATGGTGACTCGCATTCATTTTCTTCAATTTTATTTTTTTGTCTTTCCACAACTGGCCAATTTACCTTATCTCTGGCCAGGTTCTCAAATCCAATAAACACAACACTCTACTGGCTTTTGTAGTTGAGTCTCTGTTGAACTCAGCTAGCATTTGACTGTGTGGTGTGCAGAGGCCTTACAATTGGTGAACAAAGACGAGGCTGAAGTCATGGACATCAGAAGCCAATTGTCCACTGATCAGACACTTAAAACAGCCTCTTACGGTACCATATTCCCATAATAATAGTTTATTTCGCTGCTCACTGATTTAACCTCTGATGTAGTCACCGTTTGACACCTTGCATCTAATAACAAGTGAATGACGGAGTAGAAACATTCTTCAGGCAACAAAAAAAAATGTAGTTTGCTTCAGTAACAGGTGGTCCTATCTTCACCCTATCCCCCCCACCCATCCGCCCACCATCAGCACCATTATCACCGTCAGCCCAAGGTGAAACCCTGATAATTGGTCACATGGGAAAGGGGGCTGATATTGCTCTGGCAAGCTACTTGGTGTGCTCAACAGGCCAATGATGAAGCTTCTGCCATCTGCCCGGCTTTTCCACTTTTCGGCACATTTCTATGGAAATTATCATCACCTCTCATTTGTGACTTACTATTTTAGTGTCTGTGTGTAGTGTCCCTGTTAAAATTGCGAGTGCACTAATTACTCACTGATTGCACTGAGCCTTTTAGTGCCAAGAATCGCTCCAGTGATTCACATGTGATTGGAAATGGATGCTGTCTTTTAGATTTATAAAGGGGTAGGTGTTAGCCTTACTTGGACATTTTTATTATTCTGTCGGCTTATTCGGTGCTCCTCCTAGATTTCTCTTTGCCATGCTTCGTTCTGTGAGTTATGGAGTTCAACAGGCTACCATATGGACACTAAATGTGGTTTCTGTCACTAAAAAAACTCTCACATACTTTACTAGCACTTTGCTTTCTTAATCATGAGTGCCATTATCATTATCGTCGGTGTAGCATTTTGTTTTGGTCGTTAGACCAGGGGTCTTGCATGATTAAAAATAAAATATATGGCATGGTGCAATCTGGGGCGTCTGTTGTGTCTGCCAAAGCAGCAGTTCTTCCTGCATTGTTATTGCACTCATCAAACCCTACAAATGTATATTTCAGACATTATGCTTCCACAGCAAGATCAGAATCACATGGAAGTTTAATCTTCCTGTTGGTGAAGCACATATGAATATTTTATATTTTTAAAGTCAACAGTATTTGTTCCTTTGAAGAAGGCCTAAGCTGCACAGCTGTGCACACAGCATGGAGTCGGAATGGTGCACTGCCATAATGTGCCACTTGTATACAGCATTTTGTTTAGTGACAGCTTAACATGCATTTGCATTTTGACTGGTTTGACCCTAACGACTCACATTTGACCTCAACCACTATTGACTCATGTCTGCAACTCCCATGAGTCAGTTCATAGTGCAGCTCTTCAGATAGGGTATGCAAGTTTCAAGAAATTCTAATAAGTCCACCTCTCTTTATTCGGCTAAAAAGAACTGACCTTCGCACTGAAAATGAGTTGATGTTCCATATTTATAAAACACTTTTAAACATCTAGGTCCTACAAAGCACATATAGTCACACACTTTATTCGTATTTCATATTTACAGAGGGACTCCTTTTGTACCCTACAGTCAGTGACCAGTCAGTGTATAGTATGTAGGTGTGGCAGGTTGGAGAGGTGGATGGGACACGCACCTGTGTCCCATCCGCCTGAGTGGCTGGTTCTCTCCACCTGCCTGCCTTATAAGGCGGAGCCGGACAGCAGCGAGGGGTCGGAGGGGCTGCTGTCAGGCTGTAATGCTTGTGCACATGGGGGTGTAAGATAATAAAAAGGGTCTGCACGATTTCTCTGTGTCTCTCCGTCCTTCGGTCGGGGCCCCGTGGCACGCACCCTGCCACATCTGGCGCCCAACGTGGGGCTTCGAAGGGCGGAGGAGGGGACGCATGGAGCGGGCCCTGGACGCGCTCGCCCAGGCCATGGCGGGCATGACGGCCATGTTCCGGGACCAGGGCGAGCGGCAGCTGGCCGCGATGGAGGCGCTCGTGGCCGCGGGGAGACCCACCCCTGCGCCGGCAGCGCGGGAGGAGCTGGCGGCGACGGCTCCCGAGACGGCGGGACCGACGGAGCGACCCATCCCTGCACCCCGCCTGAGGTTCGCCGCGGCAGCGCTGGTAGCGCCGCAGCTTTGGGGCCGCGAGGCAAAAGCTGCGGGCCGCCAGGCGACTGCTCCTGGGATGGAGTCAGCGGCGGAGACGGAGGCGGAGTTGGCTGGGGAGGCGGCTGCAGAGGCGCAGCCGCCAGCGACGGCGGGTCCCGCGGAGATGGGGGCGGACCAGTAGCCCGCGCAGGGCTGCGTCGCGGAGGAGGCGGTCCCGGAGGCGGACCGGCAGCTGGCGCGGGGCCGCCTCACGAAGGATGGCGTGGTCCGGGACGCACCAGCTCCAGGACGGGGCTGCGCCGCGAGGGACGCGGTCCTGGACGCACCGGGTGGCCCGAGGCCCCCATGGGCCCGGCCCCGAGAGCGTCTTCCACGGCGGGCGGGCCGACGCCGGGGGCGGCCCTCGCGACCGTACCGCAGGTCAGGCCGACGCCGGGGGCGACCACCCGACCAGGAAGCCCGGAGGGTTCCTCTCCCGCTCCGGGGGGGGGGGGTGGGTAGGCTCGGCCGGACGGACCCCGGCTCGAGGTTGGCGTTGGGGGTGTGTGGCAGGTTGGAGAGGTGGATGGGACACGCACCTGTGTCCCATCCGCCTGAGTGGCTGGTTCTCTCCACCTGCCTGCCTTATAAGGCGGAGCCGGACAGCAGCGAGGGGTCGGGGGAGCTGCTGTCAGGCTGTAATGCTTGTGCACATGTGGGTGTAAGATAATAAAAAGGGTCTGCACGATTTCTCTGTGTCTCTCCGTCCTTCGGGCGGGCCCCCGTGGCACGCACCCTGCCACAGTAGGAGTCTAGTGGCTTGCACTAGCACCCTTTTGTTGGTAAGCCAGACTTACCAAGAAAGTTGGTGGCCCCCACAAGTCAGTAATTGTTTGTGTGAACAGTTCAAAGATTCCAAAATCACTGAACTGTCTTTGAGACATGATCTCTATCATGCTAAATACACTAACATAATTCAATTTTATTTATGTAGCGTCTATTACAATACAAGTTGTCTCTAGGTGCTTTCCAGAGACCTAATGAATGACCCCCGACATAAACAATGGCAGGTAAAAACTCCCCAAGTGGAAGAAAAACCTTAAGCCAAACAGTGGCATAGAAAAACTTCCCTTCAAGAGGGAAGAAGCCTCAAGCAGGATCTGGATCATAAGGGGGGACCAACCTGCTGTCGGCCACCCGTGTGAAGCAGGAGACACAACATGCTAAATATACTGTATGCATTTGTGAGCAACTCCGTCCCATTTTATGGGTCTCCCTAACCCAACTGCTCACATTCCAGCATCACAGTGTGGTACGGCAGCTGCAGTGTTGCATGCAGGGAGAGGCTCCAGAGAGTTGTAAAGGCAGCACAGAAGATCATTGGCTGCCCTCTCCCCTCCCTGATGGACATGTACACCTCCCGCTGCCTCAGCAAAGCCCAACATATCACCAAAGCCAGCTCCCATCCAGGCTCTAACCTATTTGACCTGTAGCCCTCAGGGAGGCACTACAGGTGCATCAGGACAAAAAACAAATTGATTCAAAAACGGCTTTTTCCCAAAGGCAATAACCTCCCTGAACTCCTACATGCACTGATTTCATAGTCCAACCACCCTTCTCATGCAATACCGTTCAATGTGCAATAGATATTTAAACACTGTACATAGCACCATATTTATTGATTTTAATAATACACATATTCCTCAGGACTGTGGACCCTATCTCCCCTTTTTGCACTATTACTTATATCTTATTTTATGATTTTTTTTTTTCTCCTCCCTTCTACTGTTTGCACTGTTGTTGGAGTTGGCTTTTAATCTCATTGTACACATGTATAGTGACAATAAGGCATTCTATTCTAGTGATTAATTCTTACTACTACTATACTTGTGTATATATAATGACCCATCTCTATTTGTGTAAATAGCACTTATAATTCCATCACTAAACAAGCACATGTCAAGAAATGGCTGTGAAACATTCTTTAAGGTTCCTGGTTACTTCTCACCTTTTACAGAGCTCAGATGACACAAAAATGAAGAGAGTCAAATGATCTTGGATGTTCACCACGTCTGTGGTCGCTTAGATTTCCTTTAGCATACTGCACATGCTGTTAATATTGCTGCTCTCACCAATGGACACCACTCTCCGTGGAAAGCGGATATAAAAATATCACTTGACAGAAGGCATTTGTTATGCTAAAGGATCCTGATGAATGGTATTTACTTGCCCAGGTGCTTTCAGGCATATGAATAAAAGACATTTGAGGAAACAACAATATCCTGCAAAGGAAATGTGAAGGAAGCTGAGATGTGCGGAGAATCGCATGAGGGCGAATTAAACTAAGAAAAATCGACAAATACGTGATATCAGGGCTTCATCTCCTCGGTATATACATGCTGGAGTTGGGAGGTGCATACAAATGTAACATTACATCTTCCCAAACTATTTCAACCCACGCCAACATGTTTTTAAGACATGTACAAGTTCTCAAGCATGCTATTTGGATTCTACTTTTATGCTACAATAATGTGATGGGGGAATTCATGAAATGATGACAGAACAAAGAAAGAAATTACTTATAATTCACAGACACTGAAACCGTTTATCTTGGAAAACTTTTCTTTTGCTAGAAATTGGTTGCCCTTTCTGATCTCAATGATACATGACTCCATGCCTCACCTTCACACACACAGTTCCTGTTGGTACAAAATTACGATGTAACACTTGCTTTTTTTTTTTCTTTTTTTCTTTTTTCGTCTGATTTTAGCTAGGCTGGACAGCCAGGGCAATTGATCCAGGGCATAAATATATCAATACCACACGCTCGGGATAGTCAGCACTTTTGGGAGCTGCTTTGGAGGCTGCTATTCCGTTTTAATGTCTTGGCTTGAAAGCTGAGAGGGACATCAGCATGTTCAGATTCCTCCATCCTTCACTGGTACTTGGAATGCAATCCATGTATGAACACACTGTATGTTAAGGCCACATGAAAAGAAAAGGTGTTATAAAGACCTTATGCGTTATAAAAACTTTACAAGATAAACTGAATAGATAAGCTTACAACATACAACTTGCTGCAGAACGACATATACTTGTATTTATAATCTGATACCAATATTTCAGGAAATGCAAGACTATTAAATCTGAGAATCTTTGTGATGCAGTAAGACATTAAATAAAATACATTAGCTACATCTAACATGTGCATTATAAAGCCAAGAGCAGAGGAATTAGCAGCCACCTGGATATGGAGCCCTCAAGCTGATGCATCACTAGGGGTCATGGATCATAGGATCCATGTTTTCTTTCTCTCCTGCTACTGGTTAACATATCAGCCACCAAATATCACGTTACAGCTAATAGTATGTGTCCCTTGTTTTGTATTCTGACAGGCTCGGCAGTCCTATATCCTCAAAAACAAGAGATATATCATTTTTGTGGGATGGGAAAAGTGAACATGCGCATGTTTGTACTGTGGTATTTTGAAAGAGTACTCATACGATCATAGTTTGGCATCCTTTATGGCCTCGGTGATATCCACAGTGAGAACAGGAAGAAAAGGGAACCCGGTTGCCTGGAGCACCGTATAACCAGAATGCTTGCTAAATGCCAAGTCTTGCCTCAAAAGGGCACCAAAAGAGACTTTGTGACAACGGTAATAGGAGGAGATGTCTTTCCTCTGTAATTCAACTAGAGAAATCAAGTTTTCTTAAAGTAACTGAGGTTTAATTGGATAGCCAGATATTTGTTTTGTAGGAGGACATGCTGTTTTTAAATTTCACTTACTTTTGGAAACCTCTACAGAGCAAAGTACATTTGCTAATAATTTATTGCACCATTAAAATAAGAAAATAACAGTCTTCATCCGGCCACAAGCTGACACCAATGTGAGTCACCCACACTAATGCTGCAGTTCACTCAGGCTGTTAAAAGCAAGACGAAAAGGAAGGAAAACTTCATCTGTGTGGCAACACTTTAAATCGAGCGATGATAAGACAAATGCACTCTGCCAAATATGCATGGGCAATCTGGCCTTTCATGGTGGCACAACAGCCATGAAAAATCACCTATCAGTTCAATAAAATCAAGTACTTAAGTAGTTGAAATGTTATAAATGAGCAGCTTGCCTCTAGCAAACAGTTGCATTAAATACTTGCACATGAAATATATTTAATTCGACTTTAACTTTAAGATAAAAAACTACAGGGTTTTTAAAGAGCGTTGGCTGTGACCTACTGACATGCTTCAATGTCCTTCAAAAGTGTTTGAAGGTGAGATTGTTTTCCAGCTTAATGGAAATGTAATGCACTATTCAAAATGTAAACTGCTACATTCACTCAGTCCTGTGACTCAGGTATGTTCTGTTTAGTTTTATGGTATGCAGCTTCAACAATGGTCAATAGCATATAAATGAACAGCTGAAAACACCCTAAACTTGAAATAACAGGTGTTAGAATTGTTAATCTTGATGACACTGCTACTAGTGGAGCTTCAGATGAACTATTTTAATCATAATAGAAAGTCCAGATTAGAAAACAATCGCAACTGGGTACTTTTTGGTTTGAGCTTGAACCCAGGAAGTACATATTCTAAGTACTTCAGCTTAATCTTAAAATCCCAAACATGGAGTTTAAAATTATTACTGATTCAAAATGATTTGAAAGAGTGACTGAGATGGTTTGTCACTGTGTGGTCTTGTAATGGATCAGTCGGTCCAGGTGTTCCCTGCCTCTTGCCAATAGCAGCTGGGATAAGGTTTCTCACCTCCGTGACCCTGATGAGGACAAAGCTGGTAGAGAAACTGGATGAGTACCTGAATGTACTGTATTTTTTTAATTAAATTATTCTCATAATATTCAGGAACAAATGAAGACCCGGCCCCCATATTCACATCCATTGGCGCACACACACACACACACACACACACACACACACACACACACACACACACACACACACTTATTTTCCTCAAGGGCATGAACAATAGCACACAGGAGAAAAGGGTGTGTAGAGCGGTGTGGCATATTGCTGGGGCTAATTTACCAGCGGTGAGGGGAAGTGCTGAGTGGACACAGCTCGGCGGCTGATTCGGGGCCAGGGCTGGGGCCCCTTGGCAACAGAAAGACACCGCCAAGGAGCTGAGGCAGCGGAAAAGTGTACCACACACAAACAATACAACACACACTTGCACATACCTGCCTTTGCCTCCACACTCTTGTCTTTCACCTCCTCATCAAGGAAAAGTGGGTGCACGTCAAGGGTGTGCAACCTTCGGGCGCCAGCTGTAGCTCATGTTGATGCCTGTACTTTCTTTCTGTTTTTGTTGTTACTTTGTTTAATTTTTTTTTTGTATTTGACATCTGTCGCCTTGCTTCTCGAGCATGTCCACGCTGTGTCCTCCCTTAATGACAAGGGCATCCCATCGCGCCAGATGGACCTCCCACCCAGGCAACCTACACTGCCTTCATAAAACTTGATCTTGTCACCGCTTTGAAAAGGAAGTGGCATTTCCCCAAAGAACATTGCACAAACACATTCTGGTCATGCTGTTAATATTCATCATCCCTTCTTTGTTACTGGAAGTATATATGCAGATGATTAAATCCTAAAAAAAAAAATCATGGACTTAAATATACACACCAATGTAGATGCAACATTAAAACCACCAGCCTACTTTTGTGTCGAAGCCACACGTGCCATCTACACACCTGTGAGCCATCAATGCATAGATTCTGCACGTTCTTTGTTAGAGAACAGTGATATTGCAAACAGTTTGCAACAAAACTTTTAAATCTGTTCACTTGCGAGACTGGGCCTCTGTGGATCAGCCTTATGTTTATCCCAATTAATAGATGCTTGATTAGATTGAGATCTGAGGATTTTGAAGCCAGACAAAAAAAAGGAACTATGGCTTGATGCACACATCACAATGATTACATTCATTGTGCAATAAGGTAACAGTTATTGGCCACATAGAAATGTAGAATCTTGAACAATCATTTC
This sequence comes from Cololabis saira, assembly GCF_033807715.1. Lineage (NCBI taxonomy): Eukaryota > Metazoa > Chordata > Actinopteri > Beloniformes > Belonidae > Cololabis > Cololabis saira. The sequence goes on along the minus strand of NC_084606.1, from coordinate 22,295,371 downwards.
TAAGTCCTGCTCATCCATACCCTACACTGCTTTGTGTACATATGGGTTAAACTGGAGACATGGAAATTTGCTTTCAAACTATGGCAGATAGTGAAAGTAAAGCAGCAAGCTAAAAGTTTTGACTCAGTCATCAAGCAATCCAAACTTAGTCCTCATTAAAGTCACTGAAATCTTTTTTTTCTTCTCCAAAAAGACCATGTTTTAAACCTGACTTATGGCTTGCTGTGCAATACATCACACCCCCTTGGCAGGTGTAACAAGATAATCACTTCACCTGTCAGCTGCTTTAAAGCAGACATATTATTGCTTTTTTTTTGACATGTTGACACTATTATAGAGGTCTAAATGAAATGTGTCTATCACACTGTGGCCAAAATACCACAGAGATAGTTTAAGACGACACCCTTTGAATAAAGTCTGTAAACTTTTTTTTTTTTTTTTATGGAAGCTAGTTAAAGGGACTCACGCACACAGAACTCAAACCCTCTCTTCCACAGGATGTGCCTCCTTTGAAATTTACAATCTTGTACTACTGCCTCCCAGGTACACCATATGCTGGATGTAAAGGTTGGTGGAGATTGTAGTCTAATCTGGGTCTGTAAGGTGCTAAGTAGTAACTTTAAATTAAGTGCAGCTAGCAGTATCATAGCACAACCACAGATCTAGAGCTAGACAGCTATACATCTAAAGTTATGGGTAATAACTTTAGATTTGCTACTTGTTGCACAGTACTTGAGATGAAGTACAGTAATTTTTAAATTATGCCTTCCCCCTCCTTGAACCGCCACCTTACTGTGGTGGAGGGGTTTGTGTGCCCGAGTGATCCGAGGAGCTATGTTGTCGGGGGCATTACGCCCCTGGTAGGGTCTCCCATGGCAAACAAGTCCTAGGTGACGGGCCAGACTAAGAGCGGTTCAAGCCTATTATGAAGAGGAAGACTGCAAGGACCGTAAAGTCGCCCGGATCGGTGTCACCGGGGCCCCTGCCTGGAGCCAGGCCTGGGGTTGGGGCTCGCTGGCGAGCGCTTGGTGGCCGGTTCTTTGCCCGTGGGACTCGGCCGGGCTCAGTCCGAAATGGCGACGTGGGCCCGCCTTCCCGTATACCCACCACCCGCAGGAAGGTCCATGATAGGCTGGTGCCATGTGGACTGGGTAGCAGTCGTGGCGGGGTGCCTCGACGACCCAATCCCTGGACCAAAATCCTCGCAGTGGGGACATGGAATGTCACCTCGCTGGGGGGGAAGGAGCCGGAGCTTGTGCGTGAGGTTGAGAGATACCGACTAGAGATAGTCGGGCTCACCTCCACACATAGCTTGGGCTCTGGAACCCAGCTCCTTGAAAGGGGCTGGACCCTCCACTACTCTGGAGTTGCCAAGGGTGAGAGGCGGCGAGCGGGTGTGGGCTTGTTTATAGCCTCCCAGCTCAGTCGCCATGTGTTGGAGTTCACCCCGGTGAACGAGAGGGTTGCTTCCCTGCGCCTTGGGGTCGGGAAAAGGTCTCTCACTGTTGTTTGTGCCTACGGGCCGAACAGCAGTGTGGAGTACCTGGCCTTCTTGGGGTCCCTGGGAGGAGTACTGATAGTGCTCCAACTGGGGACCCCATTGTTCTACTGGGGGACTTCAACGCTCACGTGGGCAATGACAGTGATACCTGGAGAGGCGTGATTGGGAGGAACGGCCTCCCTGATCTGAACCCGAGTGGTGTTTTGTTGTTGGACTTCTGTGCTAGTCACGGTTTGTCCATAACGAACACCATGTTCAAACATAGGGGTGTCCATCAGTGCACGTGGCACCAGGACACCCTAGGCCGGAGGTCAATGATCGACTTTGTTGTCGTTTCATCTGACCTTCAGCCGCATGTCTTCGACACTCTGGTGAAGAAAGGGGCTGAGCTGTCAACTGATTACCACCTGGTGGTGAGTTGGATGCACTGACAGGGGAGAAGGCTGGACAGACCGAGCAGACCCAAACGGATTGTGAGGGTCTGTTGGGAACGTCTGGCTGAGTCCTCTGTCAGGGACATCTTCAACTCTCACCTCCGAGAGAACTTCTCTCAGATCCCGGGGGAGGCGGAGGACTTCGAGTCCGAGTGGACCATGTTCTCTGCCTCCATTGTCGACGCGGCGGCTCGAAGTTGTGGTCGCAAGGTCTCCGGTGCCTGTCGTGGCAGCAATCCTAGAACCCGGTGGTGGACACCGGAAGTACAGGATGCCGTCAGACTGAAGAAGGAGTCCTACAGGGCTATGTTACCCTGTGGGACTCCTGACGCAGTAGATCGGTACCGGCAGGCCAAGCGAGTCGCGGCTCGGGCGGTCCTGGAGGCAAAAACCCGGGTCTGGGAGGAGTTCGGTGAGGCTATGGTGGAGGAAGACTTTTGGTCGGCCTCGAGGAAATTCTGGCGGACCGTTCGGCGGAAGGGGGAAGAAGGGGGGAGGCAGTACTCTGCCGAAGGGGGAAGCAGTACTCAGAAGGGGGAAGCAGTACTCTGCTGCCACCGTTTATGGTGTGGGTGGGGCGCTGTTGACCTCGACTGGGGACATCGTCGGACGGTGGAAGGAATACTTCGAGGATCTCCTCAACCCGACTGACATGACTTCCACTGAGGAAGCAGAGAGTGGGAACTCTGGGGTGTGCTCATCCATCTCCCAAGCCGAGGTCACTGAGGTGGTTCATAAGCTCCTCAGTGGCAGGGCACCGGGGGTGGATGAGATTCGCCCTGAGTACCTCAAGTCTCTGGATGTCGTAGGGCTGTCTTGGTTGACACTCCACTGCGACATTGCATGGAGGAAGGGGACAGTGGCAAACCGGGGTGGTGGTCTCTCTCTTTAAAAAGGGGGACCGGAGATGGAGAGTGTGCTCCAACTATAGAGGGATCACACTTCTCAGCCTCCCCGGGAAAGTCTACGCCAGGGTACTGGAGAGGTGAATACGGCCGATAGTTGAACCTCGGATTCAGGAGGAACAATGCGGTTTTCGTCCCGGTTGCGGAACACTGGACCAGCTCTATACCCTCCGCAGGGTGCTCTTTGTCACCGGTCCTGTTCGTAATTTTTATGCACAGGATTTTTAGGCGCAGCCAGGGGCCGGAGGGGATCCGGTTTGGGAACCACAGGATTTCGTCTCTGCTTTTTACGGATGGCGTTGTCCTGTTGGCTTCACCGGACCGGGACCTTCAGCATGTGCTGGGGCGGTTTGAGGCCGAGTGCGACGCGGCAGGGATGAGAATCAGCATCTCTAAAACCGAGGCCATGGTTCTCCACCTGGAAAGGGTGGCGTGCCTTCTCATGAGTGGCGTGCCTTCTCACGAGTGATATCCTTCCGTAGCATATCTAACTCCAATTTGAATGCTCCTTGTTGAAAGGTTTTATTTCTGTGTCCAAAGTTCGTCTAAAACATCTTGGGACAAGGTTTTCACACAGGCGGCAGTTCTTGTAAAACTGGAAACAACTCTGAGGGAAGTTAGCAAGAGTCACTAAGGGGGCGGGACTTACCTATCAATGACGTTGAGGAAGAGGACTGTCTTCACATTGCTGTAATGCTTTGTGAAAGGATGTACTTGTTGCACCTTTATGGGATCACTGAGTGCACTGATATGGCTTATGATTTCTGTATGGCTTTATTGAAGTTGATTTGCCGTATAATGAGGAAAGTGAAGGTCTATGAATAGTACTAACTTGTTGTAGAAAATTTGTCCTGTAAAATGTGGGCACCTGCTATTTCATAGTATTCTGTGATGCCATTTAATCCATATAAATGTAAAAAACAACTTCTTCCTATGACTTACAATCAGCCGTTTAAAGTACTATATTTAAAACATGAGCTGAAAAAATGCCGACAACCTTGAGTGGCGTGGAAGCAGCAGACTAAGACCTCCCCTCTGACCTGGCAGACACTTTGCTACCCTGCTTTATTTTAATTCAGCTGCCCTGATTCAACTCCTCTGGTTGCTCTTCGTCACATAAAAGCGCATCATTCAACGACATCTTTGCTGAGAGAAAATTTTGAGAATTACTCCCACAGGGGACAACAACATACACTGGATGCTATTGTTTGTCTAATTTACACAAGTGATGATATTTACCCTATTTGGAATTTAACTAAACCACATAATCAACCTTGTCTTGGAAACAGCTGCAAGGGAAGAGAATACGAACTCGATCTGGGACACTTCAGTGAAATACCATACCACTGTTTTTATGTCTATGCATTTATTGTCACTGACTCCCGTTCAGTGCACTCTTGTCTTTAAAGATCAGCAGTGATGTCTCCTTTATTTTGGCATCCTGACAGCTCGGCCGTTGATTTCCTGCCGTCATATTCCCATGTTGTAACCCACTCAACGCTGAGCTAGCAATAACAGCTGGCCCTCGACCACAGGGACCTTGCCGACTAATCATCTGTTTGAACTGCCAAACATTGCTTACTAAAGCATTTGAAGTCATATATCCATGTATTGCTGAAAATTAATTCCTGCTGCATAGCATTGCTCAATGAATCAGGTAACACGTCCCCACTGTCACTTATGAAAACAAAAAAGTAGCACTTTAAAGACGCATTAATGAACTGTGGAAAAAAAAGAGACCCTCAGATTAAAATAATCTTGAGTGTTTGTCTGTATGAGTTTATGGCATTATGCCTCAGTACGTTTTGAGGTTTGAAACACAAGGAAGAGGAAGAATGAGTGCCAGAGGCCTGCTGCTAGCATTGTTAGTCCAGGGGCAGCGGCCTCTTTTTTTCAGGGGCTCAGACTTCTGATCTTTGCTTTTTCTGCTTGAGAGCATATGTTTGGATGGTTGAAGTGACTACAAAATCCCACCAAAACTCCAACATAATACAATCTAGCCACTCAGTTTTGGGCGGCGCAAGTCAGTTTTAACTGAGATGCTAAGATTTGCAAGGGTTCTGTGATGTCACGGATCCAGATCAGAGTAGATTTTATTCAGCTTTCCCATATTTGTTCTTATCGGCTTTCCCATCCAGCTGCATTCCCTTTATCTTTAAGGTTGGTAGCATAAAGTGTATGTAGGGGGGCGTCAGTAGGACGTCCAATTATCCAAGGATTGGTGGTTCGAACCCCGCTCCCCCCTGTTGTCATCTGTCATCATGTCCTTGGGCAAGACACTTCACCCTCCTTGCCTCCAGTGAGGGCCTGGCTGTTGTGTGAATGTGTATGAATGCTGCGTGGGTTGTTGGAGAGGCCGTTGGCGCGGATTGGCAGCCATGTCGTCAGTCTGCTCCAGGGCAGCTGTGGCTACATATGTAGTTTACCATCACCAAGTATGAGTGAGGAGTGAATTAATGATATACGACCATTGTAAAGGGACCTTGGGTTCCTTGAAAGGCTCTGTATAAATGGATGTTAATGTTATCATTGTTAAAGTGGTAACACAAATTCATCACAATGGGCTGTTTCATACAGCTAAGTTCACCGAGTTTGGACTTGTAGACTTTAAACTTGTAGTAGTTTATACTGGGCAATTTCAGCTTGGGAAGAAAGTTCTTCAAAGAACAGGAAGACGCAGTTTGGTCAGTCTGCTATTGCGAGGACGGCGTGATTAAAGGGCCCAAAGATCTCTGGAAACATAAATTCAATTTTGGATAAAATTTTATTTTATGCATGTTAGAAAAATTTAACAAAAACTCAATGTTCCAGATTCTATAAGGCAGAAGTTTAATTGTTGCAGCAAGGAAGCAGTTACAAACATCAGGGAGTAATGCAATTGCTTAACTTTATGTCCTTCAGAGTCTTTCATACATCTCCTCACACACAAATACAGCCCATAAAGTCACCCAGTTTTATATTTGCCACACAATACACTGGAGATCTATCATCAATAGCAGTTAATGAATCATGGGTCTAACAGGAGACCTGATCATACATCTGGGTAACAACGGACTGGTTATTCAAACAATGCACTTATACAATCATAAGAGATGCATAAATTGAGTCAAATAAAGTTGAATGATATATTTTTGAAAAAGGATAACACCACATAATCATTTTCCTATCGAGGTATTATCATGATAAATTACCCACAGATTTGAAGCGAGAAGAATTACATTCTCACTTGAGAACATCTTAAAACTACAACCTGGGACACAGTATCAGTAGTATATCCAAGTTGTAACTCAGTGGTGTGTTTTCTTCTCTGTCACCACTGATGCAAAATCCATCCTGGCCATTTTTCTGCACATCAAGTGTAAACCAGTCTCAACTGGATGCATCTAAGGTGAGAACACATCCAAGAATTTCAACCGTACTTGGCTATTGGTGGACACTTCTTATGACTGATAGTAATTCAAGAAGCACATGAACACATGTCACAGACATTTAAGACACTTCAGCTGGGGGGTTAAAGAGAGATGGTCTATATGTATATGTACCAGCTGAAAGTAAAAAAAAAAAAACATTGCTGAGCAGTGGCGGCTGCTGCTCTTTTAAGGAGGGGAAGCTCATTTTCGACTTACATCATAAATTGTGTCAGTTTATTTGTATGTGAATTCTCCCCTCCGTTCCGGCTGTGAATGCTTTGCAATGGTGGAGCGGCTCACAGCAGCACCCGCTTATCGTTTTAACGAAGACAAAAGTCACTACGAGGATTTCCAAACTCTCCAGATCAACACGGAATGACGGAATGAAGCTACAAAACTTCTCCGGCAGTGTTTATATCTCAAGATCGCTGATTCGCTCATTTCGCTGTCAATCAGAAAGGGATTCAGCCTCAGCCGAGGCACGCCCACTGCCCTATAGACCCCCAGAGAAGCTGAGCTTCCGATGGGCAAGACAAAACCTAGCATTTATCCAATGACGGTCTGTTTGGCTGCAGTGGAACAACCCACTCCAGCTTCCCATAGACGCTGAGATTCTGCACTGTTACTGTGAAGCTGCAGGAATGAATGAGAAGAAAGTCGCTGACCTGTCTGTGACCTGTGATAAGAGGCTGATTCTGAACTAAAGGTGATCGCGTTCTAGCGCATATATAGTCAATGAAATGTAAAAGCAACAGTACATATTTGACCACTTATTTTTTTTTACATTTTAGAGGAAGCTGAGCTTCCCTTGCAGTCTTAGAGGAATCACCACTGTACTAGAGACGGCAAGATAACAATAACTGTAATGATTAGGGCTGTAACTGATCAGGGATGCCCCGAGGTCCGCCCAGGTCCCCAACTGATTCCACGGCATGTTAGGAATCTGAAAAGCCTCTGACATGTATTAAGTTGCCAGAATGGGAAGCTTTTGATTCCCTGTTGAGAGCATTTCGCTTCAAACCAAAGCATATTTTCATTTCTGGGGAGGTGCACGTAAGACAATGGTAACGGCACCGGGTCCCCAGCTGCAGTGGACATATGTCATCGGCTCAATGCAGAAGCATGAATAACCTTTTACAGCAGATAATTAAACCATAAATCACACTAATATGTGATTTATGGTTTTATTTAAGGGTGGCGTAAAAAAAAATCGCACTACGTCGGCCACACGAGGCAGAAAAGCCCAACACTTCTATTTAGTTAAGAAAGGATTTTTTTTCAATGCATTTGATCTGATTTAATTCTGTTACAGTGATGATGTGTTTTTATTTTTCCTTTTATGAAACTCATCAGTCTACCAAAAATTATCTCACCTCATTCTCCTCTGCCAGCAAAGGACTTATTGTTAAAAGATTTCCCAGGCAATGGCATGATGGGAAATCTTGGCTCTTTAAAGTCACAATGGTAATGTGATATATAAGAAAAGTCAGCAGTCTTGTTTACTAACTTAAAACTGCATCATATCTAAGAGGTAGTTTATTTTTGTATTGTGACAAGGCATTAATATTTGGATATAATATTACTACGTGTATTCGTAGTTAAATTCATATATAAATGCAGCATAAGAAATAAATAAAAAAGATTCAGTGATCTTTTTAATTTACTGTATAAATCGCCTGGTATTGCAGGTTTTTGTTTGTTTGCAATAAAAAGGGATTTCAAAACTGCTCCTATCAACAACCTCTCATGGACAATGATTAGAAAACATTTGCCAACCTTATTTATAGTTTTGTAATTAAGAAAGATCATAAAATACTAAAGTTCTGGAAGGCTGCTATCGATATACAGGAGCCAGGTGAGAAGTAATCTTCACTAAAGTTCTGTTCAAAAATAGATAAATTAAGAGTCCCATTATAGATTCAGAACAGACGTAAGAAGATTACTGTGCCAAATAAACACTAAGTCTTTGTCTGTCTGGTCATACAAGATGAATCCACATCATTATCAGGCGCAATCATTAGTTATCAGCCCAGAGAATTTACACTGATCAAACAGCACGGAGCAGCAGCCCCACTTGTTAGTCGCCGACTGTCACCTGAGGGATCTGCCTTTGGGACTACACAACCCTCAGGGCAAGATAGTCAGTAACATTTGACACAGCACATTTTTGCCCTGACACACAGCTCACAATGTGGCAGACTGTGCGACCCACTGCTCTATCACATTAAGATCAGTAGGATTGTTTGCTTGCATTTGAAATTAATTAGTTCACATTTACACAATGACCTACTGGCAAAATGGCTCTGTCAGCTAGTTTCAGCTGCGGCCCCCCTCCTGTGGGACCTCTTTTTTTTTGGGTGAAAGCGTGGGAAGCATGCTGCCCTAAACCCTCAAACACAACATCTTAACCTTTCCCTCTGAGGAACAGGCTGCCGCTGAATGCACAAAAATGGCCTGACATTAAGGAAACTGAAACTGCTGGTATTGAAAGGGACTAGGTGACGTGGTATGAAGACCTTTACCCAAAGAACACATCAGCAGAAGTTCTTAAGTGTATAGCCCAGACCTTAGAGGTCAAGATAATTCCACAGCTCCATCACGGCCTTTTTCACTCCAAATAGAAAGGCTGGATTCAGAGGGAGCAGGTGACCAAGAGCAATGCACAACAGATACGAAGCACAGAGCTGCTCTTGAGACTGGACACAATCCAAGTGGCACAAGTCATGTTTTATCTTTAATAATTTAAAATGGTAAAATAATATTTACTCTTTATACTACAGCCAGTCAATTTTTTTAAGGAGTGAGATTTGGGGGATTTCTGGAATGTGTCCTTCACACAAATGCACTTAAATATTGAAAAGCTGCTTGTGAAGGATCTCCTGTGACTTTGAAAGGATTTCTCTCTTTTTTATTTCTTTCTTTCATATGAAATACAGAATGAGTAGCTGGTGTCAACAGGACACAGTTTGCAAAACGTAATTTCCCTTTGGGGATTGAAGAAGTATTATTTAACTGAATCAATCAGAATTATGAGCCAGATCCACAAAGCCAAACTTTTTAATTAAATTCTATGAAAAGTACACACGTTCACACCTTTTTGTTTCAGTAATCAAGCGGCCTCTGAAACTCGCAATAAGACCTGTACTGCTCTCTCCCAAACTGCTCCACTCGTCTCAAGTTTGATGGGTTTCTTCTCCAGACTGCATGTTTCAGCTCTTTCCATGGATGTTCTGTAGGACTTAGATCAGGCTTCACGGATGGCCAACATTTCAGAATAATTTGGGTCAAACTATTTGTACTGTAGATGGTCTTTGAGCATTTATGTTTGAAATGCTTGTATTGTCTTTCCGATCTCCTCAGATCTTTCTTTTGCTTCCCCTTGTCCATGTTAAGTGTGATGGACACCATGATACCAGACAGCATTTTTCAAGCGCATTTTCATTCAATCTTTTAATTTTTGTTTTGTTTTAAATTATTCTGTTGAACCATAGTTCAAAAGCAGCTTCTGAATTTCATTAGTCGATTATCTTTATGTTTGCCTACATTATTTCATTGATGTCTCCAAAATAAATGCATTTCTTTTTTCAGCTAACAAATCCATTTTTTGATAATAATTAAAAATAATTCCTCACAAAACATTTTAGCAAATTCGTTTTTACCAAATGTTTTAGTTTATTATACCACTGGGATCAGTCTCACATGGTAATGCAGGAAGTGAGTTACAGTGGGGCAAAAAAGTATTTAGTCAGACACCAATTATGCAAGTTCTCCCACTTAAAAAAAGGGAGAGAGGTAGAGATGCACCGATCAGGATTTTGAGGGCTGATCACTGATCTCGAAAACCAGTATCGGCCGATCCCGATTTTGCCGATCACCGATCAGAGCGTGAAATCCATAAATTCGTCAATATTGTTGTCTCATGTACATGACACTTACATTGTATTATTAGGTATAAAAATTAGGAGATTAGGTGTAAACTGGGCTTATAAAGAGTAAGTGTAGTTTAGTAGCTTCAGCTTTCCTGTGGTAATAATTATGTACAACATGTGCAACAACACAGACAACAGCATACATGTCACTCTCTAAAAGTTGATACAAGTTGCAAACTATAAACCTTAGTTTTCCTGTGGAAAGAGGAATTAAATCTTAAAATAAAAATTAATTATTAAGCTTTGTGAAAGCTTTAGCGGTAGCATTCGCCACGTGTGAGGAAACTCTTGTGAGTGAAGCAAAACTCTTGTTGGTTTGTTGTTGTAAACGTCATCAGATCGGCCGCTCTGAACTATTATTTTCCGATCTCTGATCAATACCGATAGGGCCATTATCGGCCCGATCCCGATCAGGGGCCGATCGATCGGTGCATCTCTAGAGAGAGGCCTGTAATTTTCATCAAAGGTACACCAACTATGAGAGACAGAATGGGGGGGGAGGGGCTTGTAGCTTGTAACTTTAAAAAGGCTCCTCTGTCCTCCACTCGTTACCTGTATTAATGGAACCCGTTTTAACTGGTTATCAGTATAAAAGACACCTGTCCACAACCTCAAACAGTCACACTCCAAACTCCACTATGGCCAAGACCAAAGAGATGTCAAAGGACGTGGGAAACAAAGTTGTAGACCTGCACCAGGCTGGGAAGACTAAATCTGAAATAGGTAAGCAGCTTGGTGTGAAGAAATCAACTGTGGGAGCAATTATTAGAAAATGGAAGACATACAAGACCACTGATAATCTCCTTTGATCTCGGGCTCCACTCAAGATCTCCCCCCGTGGGGTAAAAATGATCACAAGAACGGTGAGTAAAGATCCCAGAACCACACAGGGGACCTTGTGAATGACCTGCAGAGAGCTGGGACCAAAGTAACAAAGGTACCATCAGTAACACACTACGTCACCAGGGACTCAGATCCTGCAGAGCCAGACGTTTCCCCCTGCTTAAGGCAGTCCATGTCCAGGCCCGTCTGAAGTTTGTTAGAGAGCATTTGGAGGATGCAGAAGAGCATTGGGATAATGTTATATGGTCAGATGAAACCAAAATAGAACTTTTTGGTAGAAACACAACTTGTTGTGTTTGGAGGAGAAAGAAAGCTGAGTTGCATCCGAAGAACATCATACCTACTGTGAAGCATGGGGGTGGAAACATCATGGTTTGGGGACCTGTAAGACTGGTATGTTTTTCAGGGGATGCTTTTCTGCAAAGGGACCAGGCCGACTGATCCGTGTAAGGGAAAGAATGAATGGGGCCATGTATCATGAGATTTTGAGTGAAAACCTCCTTCCATCAGCAAGGGCATTGAAGATGAAACGTGGCTGGGTCTTTCAGCATGACAATGATCCCAAACACAACACCCGGGCAACGAAGGAGTGGCTTCGTAAGAAACATTTCAAGGTCCTGGAGTGGCCTAGCCAGTCTCCAGATCTCAACCCCATAGAAAATCTTTGGAGGGAGTTGAAAGTCTGTGTTGCCCAGCGATAGCCCCAAAACATCACTGCTCTGGAGGAGATCTGCATGGAGGAATGGACCAAAATACCAGCAACAATGTAAGAAAACCTTGTGAAGACTTACAGAAAACGTTTGACCTCTGTCATTGCCAACAAAGGGTATATAACAAAGTATTGAGATTAATTTTTGTTATTGACCAAATACTTATTTTCCACTATAATTTGCAAATCTTTAAAAATCAGACAATGGGATTTTCTGGATATCTTTTTTTTTTTTCTCTCCATGTTGTCTCTCATAGTTGAGATATACCTGTGATGAAAATTAGAGGCTTCTCTTATCTATTTAAGTGGGAGAACTTGCACAACTGGTAGCTGACTAAATACTATTTTGCCCCACTGTAGGTGGTCGTACCAGGCTCTAATGAATCCAAAAGCCAGTTGATCCTGCTTTCATAACTTAGCGCTGTGGGAAAACACCATGTCTGGACTTCCTCGCTTGTGCCTAGGTTAGCTACTCTTTCAAATGCTGGTCAGCTATTTGAGTAACCTTCAAAGCAAATTTTCATTAATTAGAATATAATCCACTGTGTGCTTTAAAAATATGATATATTTGCAGCAACGGAGTCTACCACAGAGACACTCTGAAGCGAAAACACACGAGCACCAGGATGTGTGTATCCACTCACAGAGGCACACACAACAGTGTATCCTGTTGTGTGTGCTTCTGTATCCTGCTCACACAGAAAAGTGCTCAGTGGAACACTTTGAAACAGTACAGCATCATTAGCGCGGTAGGTTGCCAGAGGCTATGGGAAAGGGCTACCGCACACAGCTCAGGCAGCTCTCAGTGTCTTCTGTAAAGCCCATGAGGTTCATTATAGAAACACAAGCTCCACTAGCCAACAAGTTGTGAACCAGAGGAAAGTTATCATGGCCATGATTCAACTGCTTGTATCTTTCACTCAAAAGGGATTTTTTTTGCGTGTGGTTCCTTAGGCTCATTTAACAAATGGTGGTGCAGAATCTGAAGGCACTTGTCATTATCTGAAAGGAAAAGATGCCACTTAGATATGAGAAAAACTGACAAGAGTGTTTTGTGTTGGTATGTGCCTCCCAGCAGCAAGTGTAGGCTTATTTATTCAGAAAAACTGACACTGAGGTGAAATATTAGCTCTCATAGCTACACACACAAGTCTAAAAGAGACTCTGACAAGTTTCTCCAGTGTGATCTACAGTGGGACTTTCGGACATCTATTCACACTGGCAAATAGCTTCAAGACACAGGTATAATTACAGAGAAATATCATTATCTGAAGGCATTTGCTGACCTTGACTGTGCATAAACTACAGCTTCTCATGTCTCCTTTTCCTAGCAGACCAGAGCAGTCAGAACACATTGCCTAATCCATGCTGAAGTCAGCGCTCGCAGGAGATGAAACACAAGCGCAAAGTCCCCCTCCACCACCCCAAAAATCTGCTCTCCCTCAGCCCCCCTCCACCTCTCTATCTGCTTCCCCATTTTCACTGCTCGCACATTGCCCTCCCATCTCAAGAATGGTGTCACTTTCACTAAACTCAAGGAAAAGTGCTGTCAACGCTTGTCTCAAAGTGCTGAGAAATTTTCAGAAAGTCTCTCCAAGTAACCCTACACTTGTCAAGTCTAAGTGGTACATATCCGGTGCATAGCAGCCTCAGAAAGTAGAAAAACTGTGACTAATGTGGTTTCTGCAGAATTTGTAGTGTCCAATGTCTAAAGACCAAAACTGCAAAATAAGACTTAAATCAATGAAGGTTGCTAGTGATAGAATAAAAATAGAGTAATTAGATTTAAATGTATAAGTTTTGCATAATTAACCGGAACGGTTAGTGTGGTATTTATATTTCCCGTGTGTGTGTGTGTGTGTGTGTGTGTGTGTGTGTGTGTGTGTGTGTGTGTGTGTGTGTGTGTGTGTGTGTGTGTGTGTGTGTGTGTGTGTGTGTGTGTGTGTGTGTGTGTGTGTGTGTGTGTGTGTGTGTGTGTGTGTGTGTGTGTGTGTGTGTGTGTGTGTGTGTGTGTGTGTGTGTGTGTGTGTGTGTGTGTGTGTGTGTGTGTGTGTGTGTGTGTGTGTGTGTGTGTTCGAATATTGGATTTTTATTTTCTTTTATTTATTTAAATTTTGTCTTTTTTTGTTGTTGTTCTAATTGATCCAAAAGTCTTCAAGAAATTGAGAGATCTTGATGAAGTCAGGGAAAATTACGACTTCAAGTTAAAACTGCTGGATTAGTACTGAATCATGGGGGTACTTAGTATTGCCCACTTTATTTTTTCTGCTAAAGAAAAAATGAGATGGTGAAAAAAAACCTATATTGCTTTTTGGTGTGAGATACCCACTACATCCATCGTCCGCCCCTTATCCCTTCCCGGGTCGCCGGGGCAGCAGCCTCAGCAGAGATGCTCAGACTTTCCTTCACCCCAAACACTTCCTCCAGCTCTTCTGAGGGGAGTCCGAGGCGTTCCCAGGCCAGCCGAGAGACATAGTCTATCCAGCGTGTCCTGGGTCTTCCCCGGGGTCTCCTCCCGGTGGGACATGCCTGGAACACCTCCCTAGGGAGGCGTCAAGGAGGATCCGGTACAGATTCCCAAGCCACCTCAGCTGACTCCTCTCAATGTGAAGGAGCTACCCACTACAATCAAATTATTTCTTATCTTAACACACATGTTCATATTCTTTTGTTTACATGTACATATAAATAGGGATAAAAGTTTAAAAGCACATTAAACTAAAATACAGTCAATTTTTTTACATTATACTTCTACTTATACTATTATTCTATTATACTTACTGTTATTGCAGTTCCTTTTGGCAAAGCATGCTGGAAGGCATTTTTAGAAAGATTATTTTTTGCATCCGAGATTGAAACATTTGTTTCATTTTTACTACTACTACTACTACTACTACTACTACTACTACTACTACTGTCATTTAGCAGTCACTTTTCTCCAAAGCGACTTAAATCTGAGAACACAAGCAAGAACTTTTTGTACTTTTTTTTTTTTTTTTGTAACCATCTGGAGTGTACAACAAGTGTGGACTATTATGGTCACTTTTCAATAGCCCATTAGAAAAAATGCACCATCCACCGTGCCTTTGGGTGACTTTTTGTGCATGCAGGCAACTGTCACACCCTAATGAGTGAAGAATGACAGGCTCAACCTCCCACTTTTATAAATCCCCTCTTTTTTGGCTGTGTTTCCATGGCCTAGTCTTTTTTAAATTAAAAAGGATTTTAGCACTCCTACACTTTCTATATACTTGTCATTGCCCCACGGCATTCCATAGTCATTAATTAGTTTGAGTGGTTTATGTATTAACTGTTATTTTGGTGAAATGCCAACAAGACAAAAAAATAAAGGGGATAAATTAGAGGGAGTGAAGAGGGAAAATAAAATATATGTTTGTGGTCATTTATGGACTAGCATGGGATCTTAGAACATATACAGTATGAGTCCTATATATGATTTAGTACACCAATAGATGTAAATAGTGAGATCAGTAATTGTGGCCCTGAGCAATTCACAGCAGTATAATCCACACAAGCAGCAATTTTCAAGACACACGTGATATTGATTATTGCTTACACCACTAATGCTAATTTTCTTCTTTTTCTCTCTTCCCATTATCAGTTCCGCCTCTAACTTTCTCTTTTCATTTCCCAGTCTGTCATAATTCTGCATGCTTCGCTCCCTGCTTTGCCACCTCAAATGTGCAGACCGACGTTCTCAAGCCTGTCAAAACCAAATGTGACAACAGAGTGGATAAATTAAGTAGAAAAAAAACAAACAATCAAGCATTTACTTTTTGTCTTTTATTCAACTGTACATTTGCTATTATTTTCATCATAGCAGAAATACTAATTAGAAATGAAATTGAAAGGTCAGTGTTGCAATACCTCAAGCAAATGTCAGCGAAAACAGCAGCCAGCCCGGCTCTTGCGCGTTCTTTTTTCCCCTTACAGCACAGACTCATGCTGTGATTTTTACCTGCTAACCTGTTTCCACTCTCATAAATGACCTCCCTCCTACCCTTTTCCTGCATGTATACAGTACACATATACCTACGTACACTCTTCACTGCTGTAATTTTCTCTTGTGGTGGTGTGTTCCACTGCCTGAGCACCTCTTCCGACAATGGCCCCTTCTGAATCATGTGACAGAGCCTCTTGAGCTTCTGTAATACCACTTCTTCAGCTCCCAGGCGCAGAGAGGGAGATGACTCTTTAAAGACCCTCTTGCTTCAGAGAAAGAGGGGTCTGAATGGCTTATGCCCCATGGACAGGCAGTTTTATTGGCTGTACGTAGGTTCCCATCTTCCCTTACCTCAGGAGCCCCCTCTCACTCCTCCTTTCTGGCTGCCTTCCATTCTCTGATATTTCACCGTTGCCAGATGCCACATTAAGGGAGGCAGTGCTGCTCACCCTGCAAGCAACACACGCCTTCATTTCAGGGAAATACAAGAAAAAGGAGTGAGAGGAGTCAAATGATCCATAACATATTATTCTGTCATTTGAAAATAGCATTATATGGCAGGCTGTCTCTCCAGCACCTAATGCTGCGCCTTCCCTGAGGCTCTTACGGTGGCATTTGCTGCATGTTGTGTTCTCTGATGGAGTCATTACTTAGTTGGAAAACAAAAAACGTTAATTAATGAACAGAATACTAATGAAGGCATATCTGTCGGAGCACTTAAACCCTTTTTATATTTGCTCTTGATACTTATGAGTTAGCTCCTTCAGCAGCTAGACATCTGATTCAAGAATGGACATTCTGCCAAGAGACGAAGTGACCTAAACACCCAACAACTTCCTTGTATTTTTTAACACATCTATAAACAGCCAAGGAGGTGAACTTAGATTATATCTAATACCTTTAGTGTGATCCTATTACTCCACCGCATGACGTTGACTACCACAAATGTGTGCAAACTGCAGTTTCTGCGATCCCATTTACACGAAGGATGTGGTGAAATCTTCAAATGTAATCAGTCTAATGGCATCCTCCCCATGTGGCAGAAATGCACAGTGTGATCACTCACACTCAGCCAATCAATGTGTGTTTTTTCCACGCAGCACTACAGAATGAAAACATTCACTGTATGAACCTTCATTGATTACACTCATAAGATGAAGTTCAAAAGATTTAAAACTTTGCAATATCCTTTGTGGTTCTTCTCGTACGCCCCGATAAAGTAGACTTCAGCAGCGTGTGTGAAGTCATCTGTATGCAGCGGTTCTTTTCTTGCTAGAGGGTTCATCCAGCTCTGATCGATGAGAGCGGCGAGAGTGCTTGTGAACCAGGATTTCTTGTTGCTCTGCAAATTAGGCCCCCGCCTGTTTCATCTCAGCGCTCATGTTTGGTGAAGACAAGAGAAGGCACCATTTCCGAACACGCCGCCATTGAAGTTTCCCACCTACACCTTCAGTATAGTTAGTTGAAAACAGGAAGGCTGGCATGGCGCTTTGAAAGTGAAGGTTAACGTGTCTGCGGTTGCCGTGAAAGCAGGCTTGAATATTAATGTGAGCCAGGGTCATCGGCCTATTCATCTGTCCTGTTAGGCAGCTGGACCACGAATCGGACTGGATTTTTTTTGCACGGTTAATTATTCTCAGTTGCCCCAGTTAATCCTTGAGCATGGAGGTACAGGCAGATGCAGCGAACGGTGCAGCTGCCAAAAAAGCACATCTGTGCAGCAGGAAAAAAATAAATAAACGTAAAGGGAAGACGGGATATTCCTTGCCATGAACAGATTTTTCTGAGGTGGATGCTTCTTGGCATTTGCAGGTATATTTTAAACGGGGGTTGTATTTGCTTAGGGTTGGATTTAGTTTGTGAAAATAAGCATGAAAAAAGTGGTGGGGACTTGACTTTTTTAAAAGTTGGAATTAAGCATTAATGATTCAACTCAAAAATGAGCTCTATAATAAGTGGAAATTACGTATAGAGATTTTGAGGTATTTATTACTTTTTAAGTGTATGTAAACAATTTCTTCTTATTTGTGCAATTTAGGCAGAGAAGTGTCTTCTCATCTTACCTCTCTTCCGCTGCAGCAATTTTTCTTCATTAGGCTGTATTTCATTTTTGAAGTTTATGACTTATCCTCACAAACAAATAATTGTAATATACCCCACTGGGAATAGCACGCATTTTAATCAGTGCTAACCTCAAGCTTTGAAATAAAACCCTCATCTCGGTACACTTATTCCCTCAATTTCTTCAGAGATGTATGCATATTCAATATTCATTTGCTGGATTGTCTTTACCCTTGCAATGAATAACAAAAAGTGCCGTTGGAAAGAGTTGAGGAGCTGAGACGTACACAAACTCCTTATTCTTTAGTCAATAGAGAATGCTATTTCCAAGTACTGCAGTTCCATTTCTCATTGTTGTTGGGATGAAAATTAAAGCTGTTTGTCGCTCAAAATCTCTCTTGTATTGTTGAAAACATCCTTTGCTCAGGCACATCTTTTTAGTGTTTATTCTTTTCAGAGTGAGTTAGTTCTTGTATTCACATGTGCAGAGCATTAGTACTGGGTCCATGAGTTTTCTACTGTTACTGCTGCCAGTTCCATGACTGCCACCTCTACACAGTCTATTTATAAAGCAACTGTTTCAAAACAAAATTGGCTTAAGTATGCAAAACATTCAACCCTACAAAATAGATGGATTTAATGAATTAGTTTAATAACATTCTAGCATAAACAGCAGCAACAGATTGCGTAGATCAGGATGGTAGAGCCCATTCATGAAAATAATTACTTCAACACTAAACATATGACAACAAACCAACAGGACAAGGTTTTGTGATTGACAGCAATAACGGCATTCCCTGCACAAATTTTAGCCACCCCTAATCTGGTAGTTTTTAATCAATGTTTTCATGACCAGGGGCCTCATTTATAGAGGAGTGCGTAGGATTCACACTAAAAGTGTATGTGCGCACAAAAATCCTGATTTATAAAACCGTGTGCACGCACACTTGCACGCAATGTTCGCTTTATAAATCACAGTCCAGCTGGAAGGTTGCACATGTGAATTTGCCTCATACCCCGCCCTCTACACGCCCACTTTTTACCATGAATGGGCAATGCAAAGTAGTGACTGTATTTGCATATAAATGAGCCTGCTGAGCATGCGCAGCGCCTGCCTGCAGTCTGTTTCTGCTGTGCGTCAGGATGAATGAGATGTGTCGAGCCAGGCAACCGTGCCACTAAATTTCACGGAGACTGAGATCGAGATGTTGTGGATGAGGTGGAGGCCAGGAAAACAAC